>NC_066579.1:117281792-117586215 GCF_024323335.1 Lathyrus oleraceus
ACTTTCGGTTGATAATCATTTTGCAGGTTGAACAAGTTCTGTTGATGAAGAACAAAGGGAATTAGCTACCGATTCGAGCGGCTGCAAAAAAACCTGCGATTTCCATAACAGTCCAAGAAGATTGATCAATCGTAAGTGCTGGAGCTACAAGGACCGTCTCTCGCATTTCCTGAAGCGATTTGCCGCGTCTGTTCGTCATCATCAAAGCCAAAGTCCACCGAACTCGTCGTTGTTCATCAAGAAAAGGTTGGATTTCGCATCATGTGGTAGCTTCAATCGAGTTAGGGATTGTGTAGTACGTAGCTCATAGATAACGTATCCATTTGTGATTTGTAATTTCGTTAAAGATTGAGGGAGAAATCCGCGATTTAGGTTTCGTCTCCATTCGCCTTTTCCTTCGATTCGCATTATGTAGTAAGCTATTGTTGAAATTGATTATGGATTCATGATCCTGGTACAAAACCGCTTCAATCGGTATATTATTCATGCGTTTCCGTCGCCATTTGCTCGAAACCGCTATCGCCGTTGAGGAACACTGGCCGCGCGAAGAAGAAGGACTTTCTGGAAATTTCTGCATGCTTTGATCCGCTACCGTCTGCTTTTCGTTGTGGATTCGTGTTTCAGTCCCCAGAATCAATCACCACCGTCCACCTCATCTATTTGAAACGGTGCCGTTTTAGGCATTAGCTTAAGAATTACCAGCTGAGCCATTGCATCATAATTAATCAATTAATCCTATATTAAAACCTAAATAAATATTAAATAATCATTTAAAAAACTTCAAAAAAATCACAAAATGCTCACTAATAATCCAAAAAATTCAAGGATTTTTTGTTGATCATCTTTTTTTTCTCTTTTTTTTTAGAATAAAAAACAAATTGTTGCTTAAAAAAATCTAAATAGCCATAGAGATATTCTAATGTGTACATATTTTCATACATGTTACCATTTTAATTATAGAAACCACATGCTATATCCAAAATAATTGAAAATTGAGATATTGATTCCTAACTCATCCCTGGAATTTTTGACATAGATTTCATAATTTTTTAGCCTATGGTTAGTTATGTATGAATTATTGAAATTGGATATGTACATATGTGACATAGTTTGGTATGCTGAATTCCCCAAATATTTTTCCATGCTTCCCATTGGCCAATGACCCTAATTTTTTGCATGAAGCTTGTTTAACATGTTAGCTATCACTGATAATTTTTGTGGATTTTTACAATCCATTTTCGATTTGATTAGTATTTTTTCTTACTGCCTAGCATGTTAGAGTTCCATTGGTGTAACCTTTAGCATTTATGTTGCCATATCCTCATAATTAATCCAATGGACATGAAAATTGATAGCATAATTCCTGACACATTAATGTAGCTTTTGGCTTTGGTCCTACTGATTTATGATGCACCATTGCTGTTTACCATTAGATTGAAGTTGGTGTATAAATTTTGACTTCATTTGATGTTGTTTTTGCATGCTGTACCATGTTTAATTAATTCCCATTGATCTACTAGTCCAAATGATTTGAAATTTAATATGTGGCTTGTTGAATGCCTTCTGGTTAGGATAGAATTTTTGTGGATTTTTTGGATCCTTTTTGACATGTGGTTGGATATGATCTTGCTGGTTGTTTGTATGAGACTCAACATTGCTTCATTTGCCTTCTAGGTTGCATAATTTAAAATAGGAACATAGTTTGAATATGGGACCAATTGGGATCCCTTTGTATTTGATATTACTTGGTTTTCATCATGAATTGGCTGCTGTTTTAGGATTTTTCCATCTTTTTGACCCTAGGCTAGTCCTAGTGGTCATAGTACTTACCTTGGAGTGTGATTGTACCTTTTCAGGTTAAAGATAATGATTAAGGAGATTTGCTCCACATTATGGATTGTGTTACTTGACACATATGACTAATGTATTTGTTTTGTAGGATGTTGGTGCATGTGAGCCTTGTGCTATGCACCTCATTATGAGTATAATTGTACTTGGTTAATTGATCATTATATTGTTGTCTGTTTGTGAAAGTAGATGCTGATTCTGTTTGACTTTTGTACAGGTACCTTTAGTTGCTCAATTCCTTGCGAACTTTTGCTTTGCGTTGCTTAAGCAACTTGCATTGAGGTAGGTCTTCTTGGCTTCATGTAGTCTGGAGACCCGGCTGCTACCGGGCCGGGCAAATAAATGTCTGAAGTCCTCCTTAAGAGGCAATGCTTGTGTATGTTTATTTTTAAGCCAAGCAGGAAAAGCCCTTCGAGTAAGGCAATTGGTGGAAGGTAGGGACAAGCAACCTGTCCCCCACTATTCAGTGAGTCTTCTCCTTGCTCCCATTACATGGTTGTAGCATTGAGATCAAAAGCCCAAGATCTGTTGAGTCAGAGTCATCGAGTATAGAAGGGTTCCCCTATTCTGGACCCATGCTCATTTGTCAGCTCTCCCTGGTTAGGGATAAGAGCCGTGAGGTCTGATCCTCACTTCATCCTTTCATCTGCTTCACCTTAGCCTCGTAATGGCAAGGTTAAGAGCAAAACCAGCCTGTACAGACGACTCGCTTCGGCGGTCAAACCTGATTGATTGAGCCCCTTGTTTGGCTATAGTGCGTGTTATGTGGATATCTGATTGACATGCTTGTTTGGGATACCTGTTCTCATTTGATGATATATGATTGTATGCTTGTGTGCTAGCTTCTTTCCTGGTTAGGTTAGTTTGCTTATGCAAGTAGGATAGAAAACCGAACTTAGGGTTAACGATGCATGACAACATTAGGCTCGAGTCTCAGCTCCCTAGTTGTGTATCTTTCCCCGGTTTCTGGTTAGCAATTCAGTCCCGTTCAGGGGAACTACATCGCCCTGATCCTCGTGCCAGACGAGGTATGTAGGCAGGTGGTCGTGCGAGACCACTCCGGGCAACCTTTTTCTTTTTTGCGTGTGTTTACTTGTTGTATGCTATTGATTGTTTGGGTTCGGATGCTGACGTAAGTCCAGGATTGGCTGTCGGGCTCCATGTTTGCCCTTTTGTGCGTGTTTTGGTTCGGATGCCGACGTAACTCCATCCAGTGGTTGTCGGGCTCCATGTTTGTCACCCTTTCTTGTTTGTATGTTTTGTGTTGTTTGGCGTGCGTAAGCCGAACTACAGTGGCTCTGATTCTTGTTCCAGACAAGATATGTAGGCATAAGGTGCGATACCTTATCGAGCTCGTTCCTCTTAACCCCACCTGCGTTCCCCGTGTGTGTGTGTGATGTTTAGCAACCTTTTCTTTATTCTAGGACGTGGATCCCGTCGAGTACGACGGACGTGAGGGGTGCTAATACCTTCCCCTCGCGTAACCGACTCCCGAACCTTTTCTCTCTGGTCGCGAGACCATGTCTTTCCAGGTTTCTCTGAGCGTTTCCTTTCCCTATCTTGGGATAAATAACGCGCAGTGGCGGCTCTGTTTGTTCTTTTTATTTTAGGCTCGCCGGTTGATTTTTCGCAGGATGCGACAGCTGGCGACTCTGCTGGGGACTTGAGCATGTTGACCTATGCTGGTCCATGGTCCCTAAGCGAGTCTCTCCTAGCGCTTTAGTATAGGTTTGGTTGCTTGTATTGTTTATTTATTGCATTTATTATACTAACCATTGTTTATATACTTGCATTAAATGTTTGCATGCATCATACTATCATGTTGTTGCTGTCCTCTGCAGGTGGTTTTGTTGTGTGGGGTGGGTGTTCTGAGTGGGGCTAAAACCCAGGCCCGAGTGTACACCTAGGATTAGCGTGGTCTCATGTCGCTCATGTGTCGGTTGGGCATATTGTTGCGACGTGACATACCACAAGTCGGATGAGGTTCATCTGAGAAGTGCTCTTCCAGTGGGGTTCTCCACTTTGGTTGGGTTATCTCTTTTGGGCTGTTGACTCTGATGACCGATCATTTCCCGGATCTTTGGTTTAGACGATCTTAAGGGAGCTACAATGGCACACCCGCAAGGGCAAACCCATTGAGTATCTCCGCCCGATCGTTGAGACTATTATCCGCCTTAGGATGACCTGTTTAGAATTAACCTGTGAGGGGAGGTTGATTTGTTCAGATGCATAATCAGATGGTGACCTTTTGAGCTGTGATTCAGAGACATATTTATGAGTCGGATTTATGGTTATTTGTTGCCGTGACGCCGGAGTGCTGTCCGTGATTTATCAGTGGGGATCCGTTTATTTCGGATTCCCCGGGCCGAGATATTTATCAGTGGGGACCCGTTTATTTCGGATTCCCTGGGCCGATTCAGATGGTGATGGTGTGTCTGATCAGAGACCAGTGGTGATGATGATGTATCTGTCTTCCGTTTATTTCGGAACCCGTGGGTCAGAATTGTGATTGTGTATTCCTCAGATGGTTATGATCAATTCAGAGCCCAGATTCAGTGCAGATGACCAGATGGCTTGGAGGATGGCAACGCATTGCATTCATTCATCAGCATCATTGCATCTTGCATTAATTACATCTAACACATGTTTACCCATATGCAGGGACCCTTTGGATCGAGATCTTGGCTGAGAGACTTTCTATTCAGAGATGAGAAGACCCGGCTTGAAGGATGATGTTGCTTACAGTTTCTTTGACCCGGATATCAGTGTGTTGAAGGATATGATAGCGTTGATCACTCCTGACCATGTGGGGTTGTTTCGTGCGGTGTATGGGGGTATTCTGAAGATGGTTTTCAGGCTCATGGACAGAGACAGGAGCGCCATCCATACTCTACTTCAGTTTTACGATCCCGAGCTGAGATGTTTCGTCTTCCCCGATTACGTGCTAGGGCCGATGTTGGAAGATTATGCTGATATTTTGAATATCCAGATCAGGGATCAAGTTCCTTTCCGTGTTACTAAGGAAGAACCTGATATTGGTGGGATTTCCCGTGCTTTCTATCTGAGTCCAGAGGAAGTGAAGAGTAATCTGAAGGAGAAGGGTAAGCTGCCTGGTTTTCATCTGAGTTTCCTAGAGGCTAAGGCTAAAGAGCAGTCAGAATTGGGGAATTGGGAAGCTGTCTGTGCTCTGGTTGCGGCGAGCATTTATGGGATCATTTTGTTTCCCAACCAGAAGAACTTTGTGGATATCAATGCCATCCGCCTGTTTATTCGAAGGAATCCTATCCCTACATTGATTGGAGATGTCTATTATTCGGTTCATAACCGGAATGAGAAGAGGCGTGGGGGTTTGATTCGATGCTGCGCGCAGTTATTGGTCAAGTGGTTTATGGGTTACTTACCATCCAAGGGTGCTTTTGTTCTTCTGGGCCAGAATGTTACTTGGGCGACCAAACTGATGGGCTTGAGGGCTAAGGACATAGATTGGACTCACAGTAGTGGAGTTGGACAGGACTTTATCTGCAGTTGCAGGGGTTTTCCTAATGTGCCGCTTATAGGGGTTCAGGGTTGCATCAATTACAACCCGACACTTCTTAAGAGGCAAATGGGATTCGCTATGGAGCTTCCACCGTACAAGAGTGAGATTCAGGAATCTGTGTACTTCCCGGTTGAGGGTAACCAGGATAGGGTAAAGCAGGTATCCGATGCATGGCGCAGCATTCAGAGGAAGGGCAAGGCTTCCTGGGGTAGAGCTAACAACAGATCTTTTCCTCCGTTCGATGATTGGCTCAGAAAGAGAGTGGAGCTTACTTGTCTACCATTTCCTATGGTCGATCCGTGGTATCCGTTGGTTGAGGAGACTCCTTCTACTGTTAGTATGGATGAGTTCTTAGAGATGAAGCGGGAACGAGATCAGCTACTTGCAGAGAAGACGGAATTGGAGATGAGTGTTGCTCGGGTTCAGAGAGCTAATCAGGAGCTCAAAGCGAAGATGGAAGATCAGGATAAGCGGCATGCTTTGGAGACCAAGCGATTTGAGATGGATACAGCCTATTATGGGAAGATCAGCCAAGCTTTAGCATCGTCCAACCGGGAGCATGACATCACAAAGGAGAAGCTGTTCAGAGCATCAAAGGTGATTGAAGATGAGAAGAGGAGGCAAATCCTAATCAGGGATCAGAGAGATGAGAGAGCCAGAGTCCTCGCTGCAGAGTGGGAAGCGGAAAAGGCAAAGATCAGGGCCGAGAGAGATCATAACATGGCAGAGAGAGACCACTACTTCAGGCAGATGAAGATTCATCAGAAGGAAGTTGGAAGACTACAGCAGGAGAACATAGAGCTCAGGTTCGCCGCAGAGTTCGCAAGGATGGAAGGCGAGATAAGGCCATCTGTGGGACCCTCATCTAGCTAGATCCTTCATTTGTGTTGAATTACCGTCAGGCTTGTTGACGGAATTCACTTTGTCTGTATTTCTTTTCTATTCTGGAGGATTGTATTTGATATTTGATCTGATGTATGACTATTGCACCGATTGTGCACTTTTTGGTTATGTAATGATGGTTTCTATTCAGTGATTGGGTGACAAGCTTTATTTGCTTTACTGTATGCACTTACACAAGCACACACATGGTTGGGGGTATTCTTGCTAAATCGCATATCTCCGATCTGCACGACAAAATCAAACACTGCTAATCAGAATGTTAATGCCGGCTTATTATTTGTCTCGATGATGCCAGGGTCGAGAGACAAAGTGTCCTTCATATGGATAGACACTGCATACATGCATTAATCATGATAACTTGTGTTTTATTTTGCAGGTGACTATTACTAACGCGCTTGTTTGTAAACAGGAACCATTGCTCGCGCTCGTAGAGCTGTACCCCTGCACTCAACTCGCCCTCACAGATATTACACAAGAAGAAACACTCCCAGACTCATGGAGCTTCCCAGTGCTGATATGCTGGAATTGAAGGAGAAAATGACCGAACTGATCAATATAATGCAAGGTTTTGCCATTGGTCAGAAGGCTCTCGCAGATAAAGTTGAGAAACTCGAGCGGGTTTCTGCTCAGAACAGTGGGGTCAACCTGGATGGAGTCTCCAACCAGGGGCAGGGATCTCGTGATGGTGGAAAGAGGACAACAGTTGGTCTGGTGAATAATGCTGGTGCTGCTGGTCAACCTGGGCCTAGTCAGAATATGAAAGACAACTTTGTGCCTCCGTTTTATGGGTTTGACGAAGATCAGGAGGAAGATAGAGAGGCTGACCAGTTCTCTATGCGAAATGAGCCTTTTGTGCCTTACGACATTCCTCCTCAGAATAAGGAAATCCAGCTGCTGGCTGAGAAAATCAAAGTGCTGGAGAGCTATGCCACGCCTGGGGTGGTAAATATGTCCAACATGGGGCTGGTGGAGGGGATTGTCATTCCTCAGAAGTTCAAGGCGCCTGCGTTCGACAAATAC
The DNA here is from genome assembly GCF_024323335.1 of Lathyrus oleraceus. Lineage (NCBI taxonomy): Eukaryota > Viridiplantae > Streptophyta > Magnoliopsida > Fabales > Fabaceae > Lathyrus > Lathyrus oleraceus. Next base: position 117,289,102 of record NC_066579.1, read on the forward strand.
AATGGCAGTTCTTGCCCGGAAACTCATCTCCAGGCATTTGTCCGCAAAATCTCGGCATACACCGCGGATCAAAAACTGTGGATGTACTTTTTCCAGGATAGCCTGTCTGGAGGCTCCTTGGAATGGTACACCAAGTTGAGATCGTCCGATATCAAAAGCTGGCAAGATTTGGGAGATGCTTTCTTTAAGCAATACCAATTTAATGCTGATATGGCTCCGAGTCGTACCCAGCTGCAGGGTATGTCTCAAAAGCATAACGAAGGATTCAAGGAGTATGCGCAGAGGTGGAGAGAACTGGCTGCAAGGGTGCAACCTCCTCTGGTGGACAGAGAGATGTCCGATTTGTTCATGGGGACCCTGCAGGGGCCGTTTGCAGAAAGAATGGTGGGTTGCCCTGTCACCAATTTCTCTGACATTGTGGTGGCAGGAGAAAGAATCGAAAGTTGGTTGAAGCTGGGTAAAATCCAGGGTGGTGCATCTGCGTCTTCTTCAGGAACGAAGAAACCGTTCGGTAATAACGGTCAGAGAAAGAAGGAAGGAGACACCAGTGCAGTTTATACACAGCGCGGACCCAGTAGGGACCGTTACTTCCAGCACAATGCTGCAGTAACAATTCCTGCTGAGTCTCAGTCAGCACAACCGCAACAACAACAGCAGCAACAAAGACAACCGTTCCAACAGAGGCCCCAGAGGGCTGGATACCAGGTCAGGGGCAGAGCAAATGATAGACAATTCGACAGGCCTCCGGTGACTTATTCGTTTCTGTTGAAGAAGCTTCTGGATCTCGGGCTGGTGCAACTGAGGACGCTGGCGCCTTTGAGACCTGATCAGAGGCCGCCCAGTTGCAATGAAAATGCTAAGTGCGAATTCCACTCGGGGGCGCCCGGGCATAATATTGAGGACTGCAAAGCTTTTAAGCACGTAGTCCAGGACCTAGTGGATTCCAAAGCAATCAACTTTGCGCCTTCTCCCAACGTAAATGCAAATCCCATGCCTGCGCATGGTCAGAGGGGAGTAAACGCTATTTCTGTGGAAGATAGAGTGGGGCTGTCTGAGGTCGATCAGTTGAAGACGCCTTTGGTTGAGTTGAAAAGACAACTGCTGATGAATGGGGTTTACCCGGGCTGTGGGTTTGAGTGTGCTGAGTGCACTATTTCTACGAAAGGTTGTGAGCTTCTGAGGAAGCATGTCCAGGGTCTGATGGACGGTGGTGAGATTGTGGTCGAGAGGACGGAAGGAAAGAAGGAAGAGGTCTCCACCATAACTATATACTATGATCCGGTGGATTTGTCTAACCTGGTGGAGGAGGCTCCAGTTACCATCACGGTACCTGGGCCAATTCCATATGACAAAGATGATGCCGTGCCATGGCATTATGGGGGAGAGGTCTACTGTAACGGTGAGAAGGTTGAAGAACAGACTGCTAGTGAAACCACCGTGCTAAAAGTGGATAATGCCGGTCCCAGCGGTTTCACTCGCAGTGGAAGGCTGTTTGCTCCCGACGCGTTGAGGAGGGGAGAGGAAGAAAAAGAGAAAAAAGAAAAGGCCGAGGCTTTAGCCAGGGCAAAAGGAAAATTTGTGGTGAATAATGAAGGTACTCCTGTGACGACACCGACGCCTGCGGGGTCGGATAGTAAATTTGATGATGAAGCTGAGGAATTTCTGAGGATTATCAAGAAGTCAGAGTACAAGCTGGTTGATCACTTGCAGCAGACTCCTTCTAAGATCTCTATTCTTTCACTGCTGTTGAGTTCTGAGGGTCATAGGGAAGCTTTGTTGAAAATATTGAAGAAAGCTTATGTGCCTCAGGAGATCACAATCAACCAGTTAGAGACGGTCGTATCCAACGTGCATGCTAGCCATGGGTTGGGCTTTACTGATATGGATTTGACCGTAGATGGAAGGAATCATAACCGAGCCTTACACATTGCAATGGAATGTAAAGGAGCCGTGCTTTCGCATGTGTTGGTTGATACCGGCTCTTCATTAAATGTGTTGCCGAAGAAAGCCTTGGCAAAGCTAAACTGTGATGGGCTGATTTTGACCCCGACTGATTTGATAGTGCGTGCTTTTGATGGGTCAAAACGGGCCGTGTTTGGAGAGGTGGAGTTACCAGTAAAGATTGGCCCGGAGGTGTTTAAGTCAACCTTCTATGTTATGGACATCCAGCCGGCATACAGTTGCTTGTTGGGTCGCCCATGGATTCATGCTGCGGGGGCAGTTACGTCGACTTTGCACCAGAAGCTCAAGTATATCTGGGAGGGCCAAGTCGTTACTGTCTGCGGAGAGGAGGACATCTTTGTCAGCCACCTGTCTTCGTTCAAATATGTTGAGATGGACGGCGAGATATGGGAACGCCGAGCCAGGCATTTGAAACCGTCAGGGTGGAGAATGCCCTGTTCGCCAAGCAAGAGGAAGAGAAACCGTCCATCGCTTCCTATAAGCAGGCCGCTGAGGTGGTTAAAAGCGGAGAGGCTCCAGGCTGGGGCAGAATGATGGAGGTCCCTGAGAAAAAAGACCGTTTTGGGGTTGGATATCAACCGGGCCGAGGCTTGGGACGAGGAAGAGGACGTCGTGCGTCAGTAACTTTTACGAGTGCCGGAATGCTGGATCCGGATCACGTCTGTATGATGGATGAAGACTCTGACAGCGACTGTGACATGGACCGGTGGATAACGCCGTGCGAACCAGGGATGGAAATCCACAACTGGAAGGCCGAAGAAATCATCCGGGTCACTCTCCTCGAAGAGTAATATTTTTCTTGTTTTCTTTCTTATTTGCATGCAAACCATGCGTGTTGCCCGACACGTAATGGTCCATTGTAAGGGCCACCTCATGTTTAAATTTGCAGAATTTTGCATCATTAATAAAAGGATGTTTTTCAGTTAAAAGCGGTGTTCCCTGTTTTTCATTTATTTTCGCAGTTTAAAATTAAAAACAAAATAAAAATGGCAATGTTTTCATTTTTCTTTTTGTTTTTTCACACCGGTTCTAAAGCAATGCATGAATCAACATTCATGCAGATGCGATTCCTCTCCGGATCTCATTGATAACAATCCTGTTACACCCTTGTATGACTTCGACAATCCAATCTATCTTGCTGAAGAAGAAGACGAAGAAGATTGTGAACTGCCAGGGGAATTAGCCAGATTGTTAAAACAAGAGGAGAAGGTGATTCAGCCGCACGAGGAACAGATTGAGGTTGTGAACCTGGGTACCGACGAGGAGAAGAGAGAAGTGAAAATCGGGGCTGCTTTGGGGGAAAGTGTCAAGAGCAGATTGGTGGTGCTATTGAAAGAGTATGTCGATATCTTTGCCTGGTCTTATCAAGATATGCCAGGGTTGATACCGATATCGTTGTGCACAAGCTACCGTTGAGAACAGATTGTCCTCCAGTGAAGCAGAAGTTGCGCAGAACTCGACCTGACATGGCAATGAAAATTAAAGAGGAAGTGCAGAAGCAGTGGGATGCTGGTTTCCTTGCTGTCACTAATTATCCGCCATGGGTTGCGAACATTGTGCCAGTCCCGAAGAAAGATGGGAAAGTAAGAATGTGTGTGGATTACCGAGATCTGAACAGAGCTAGTCCGAAGGATGATTTTCCATTACCTCACATTGACGTGTTGGTAGATAATACAGCTCAATTCTCGGTGTTTTCCTTCATGGATGGCTTTTCTGGCTATAATCAAATCAAAATGTCGCCAGATGATATGGAGAAAACAACGTTCATTACACCGTGGGGTACCTTTTGTTACAAGGTGATGCCATTCGGTCTCAAAAACGCCGGTGCTACTTATCAGAGAGCCATGGTGACTTTGTTTCATGATATGATTCATCATGAAATTGAATGCTATGTTGATGACATGATAGCAAAGTCCCAAACAGAAGAGGGGCATTTGGTAGATCTGGCCAAGTTGTTTGACCGGTTGAGACAGTTCAGACTGAGGTTGAATCCGAACAAGTGCACTTTCGGAGTGCGGTCCGGTAAATTGCTGGGGTTCATTGTAAGCGAGAAAGGAATCGAGGTTGATCCTGCAAAAGTGAAAGCAATAAAAGAAATGCCTGAACCGAGGACAGAGAAAGAGGTTCGTGGTTTCTTAGGTAGATTGAACTACATTTCACGGTTCATATCTCATCTAACAGCCACGTGTGAACCGATATTCAAATTGTTAAGAAAAGATCAAACGGTCAGGTGGAATGATGATTGCCAAGCGGCATTTGAAAAGATAAAAGAGTATTTGCAGGAGCCTCCGATTCTGATGCCTCCTGTGGAGGGGAGACCGTTAATTCTGTACCTGACAGTCCTCGAGGGGTCTATGGGGTGTGTATTGGGGCAGCATGACGAGTCTGGTCGAAAAGAGCATGCCATATACTACCTTAGCAAAAAGTTTACCGACTGTGAAACAAGATATTCACTGCTCGAGAAAACTTGCTGTGCTTTGGTCTGGGCTGCTCGCCGACTAAGGCAGTACATGCTGGTTCATACCACTTTATTGATTTCCAAGATGGATCCAATCAAGTACATTTTTGAGAAGCCAGCATTGACCGGACGGGTTGCGAGGTGGCAAATGATTTTGACTGAATATGATATTCAGTACACCTCTCAGAAAGCAATTAAGGGGAGTGTATTGTCTGATTACCTCGCCCAGCAACCCATTGATGATTATCAACCGATGAAGTTTGAATTCCCTGATGAGGACATCATGTGTCTCAAATCGAAAGATTGCGAGGAACCAATCCCAGAGGAGGGGCCTGACCCTGAACCCGAATGGATTCTGATGTTTGATGGGGCCGTTAACGTGAATGGAAGCGGTGTTGGTGCTGTTTTGGTTACGCCGAAAGGATCTCACATTCCTTTTGCTGCCCGGCTAACATTCGAATGTACCAACAACGTAGCTGAATATGAAGCTTGCATATTGGGTATTGAGGAGGCTATTGATTTGAGAATCAAGAACCTTGTGATATATGGAGATTCAGCTCTGGTGATAAATCAGGTTAACGGAAAATGGTATACGCATCAATCTCATTTGGTTCCGTACCGAGATTATACGAGAAGATTGTTGACGTTTTTCACCAAGGTGAAGTTGCATCATGTGCCTAGAGAGGAGAATCCTTTGGCAGACGCTTTGGCTACTCTGGCCGCCTTGATTAAGGTGCAGAGGTGGAATCAGTTCCCCAGTGTGGAAGTGGGTCGTCTGGATAGACCGGCTTATGTGTTTGCTGTTGATACAGCGCCTGATGATGAGAAGCCGTGGTATTACGATATCAAACGCTATCTTGAGACGCAAGAGTATCCTGAGGGAGCATCTAAGAAAGATAGAAAGACTCTGCGGAGATTAGCCATGGTATTCTACCTGAATAAGGATGGGGTTTTGTACAAGCGGAATTTTGATTGGGTCTTGCTCAGATGTGTTGATGATGCAGAGGCAAGCCAATTAATGAAAGAGGTTCATGAAGGTTCGTTCGGTACCCATGCCAGTGGGAATGCAATGGTAAAGAAGCTGCTGAGAGCAGGTTATTATTGGATGACAATGGAGGCCCAGTGTTTTAATTTCGTGCGGAAGTGCCATAAATGCCAGATTTATGCTGACAAGGTGCACGTGCCTCCAAATCCGTTGAGTTTAATGTCGTCTCCATGGCCGTTTGCTATGTGGGGCATTGATATGATTGGAAAAATAGAACCTACGGCTTCGAATGGGCACAGATTCATATTAGTGGCTATTGATTACTTCACCAAGTGGGTTGAAGCAGCTTCTTATACGAATGTGACGAAGCAGGTCGTGGCCAGATTTCTCAAGAGAGACATCATTTGCCGATATGGGGTTCCCGAGAGGATCATTACTGATAATGGTTCTAATTTGAACAATAAGATGATGGCAGAGCTGTGCCGGGAATTCAAGATTGAGCATCACAATTCTTCTCCCTATCGTCCGAAGATGAATGGGGCAGTTGAGGCAGCCAACAAGAATATAAAGAAGATTGTGCAGAAAATGGTGGTGACCTACAAGGATTGGCATGAGATGTTGCCGTTCGCATTGCATGGGTATCGAACGTCGGTACGCACATCTACTGGGGCAACTCCTTTCTCGTTGGTATATGGGATGGAGGCTGTGTTACCTGTTGAGGTTCAGATTCCCTCTTTGAGAGTCCTGATGGACGTGAAATTGCAAGAGGCTGAATGGGTAAGGACCCGGTACGAAGAGTTGAGCCTGATAGAGGAAAAGCGGTTAGCAGCCATCTGTCATGGGCAGTTGTATCAGCAACGGATGAAGCGTGCTTTTGACAAAAGGGTGCGACCTCGGGTGTATCACGTGGGTGATATGGTGCTGAAAAGGATCCTTCCTCCTCAAAACGATCGAAGGGGCAAATGGACACCGAATTATGAAGGTCCGTTCGTGGTCAAGAAGGTTTTCTCTGGTGGAGCCTTGTTGTTAACGACCATGGATGGTGAGGATTTTCCGTCCCCTGTGAATGCGGATGCAGTTAAAAAATACTTCGTATAATTGACCCGCTGGACGAAAAGAATAAAATAGTCCAGGCAAAAATGGGCATCCCGGCGAACCAAAAACAGAAAGAAAGGTTCGGGCAAAAATTAGGGATAAAAAATGGAAAAAATGTACACCCGGCAAGTCGAAAACCTGAGAAGGCGACTTGGGCAAAAAAGGGTATCCCGGTGGACTGAAAACCCGAAAGGGCGGTCCAGGCAAAAGAGGGATTGAAACGAACCACTGCGTCCAGCATGATCGTTTGCGCTTTGGTTGAAGCATCATGGATAATACCCGGTGGGGATCAATCAGAATTGTCTTATTCAGAAGGCAGAAAGCAAGGAGAGTCTGAGGACGTATGGGGTGTAACCGAGTTGGAACTCGATGAGATCACGGGTTTCACATTGCCATTAGGATAGATTTTTCCTTTTGAGCGCAATTACCTCTTTTCAGGAATTGCTTCCTTTTGTATTGCTCATTTGAGCCACACTTTTTTCAATTAATAAAATGCATATTCAGTCAAATAATTTTGTTTTTGTTTTTCATTACCGCTTTGATTGCGAAAACGTCCAGATATTTTTGATAAAGAATCTTGCATTTTTAAAACATACAGGTTTCCTTCCAATGCATGTTTATAAGATTGAAGCTTGAAATCTTATTTGGAAGGTTGAGTGACCCAAAGGTTGAAATCTTGACGCGCCTGGGGCACGGTTTTATCTAACGATCTGTTTTGCAGGAACTGTAGATACTTTTCACTCACTTGCAGGGTGTGATGTGGAAGCTTTGACAAGAGAAATCCCCAGAGAGTCCGGTCAGGGACGAGTGTATGAAAAATGACGAAGGCGTTGAGACGTACGACGAGCCTTGATGATAATCAAGAAGACTCTTCAAAGTCGGAAGACTGGAAAGTTTGTAATTCCCCGCAGAGTTCGATCAGGGAAGAAGGAGGAACGGTGGAGAGACGACGAGAGACGTCCGACGACCATTGAAATTAATCAAGAAGACTCTTCAAAGTCGGAAAATTGAAATTTCTGTATAATTCCCAGGAGTACGTTCTCGTCGAGCACGAAGCGGCTTGAAATACAAGATGATGGAGCAGAAAAGGTCCGGATGAGTCCGAAAATTCTTATTTCCCAGCTAAGTCCCCAAGCAGAATCGTAGGACTAGCTCCCCAGCCGAGCCGTGATGATTATCCCCGGCGGGTTTACAACGGTGTTTCCTCAGCGGTCAGGTCTGAAGGTTGTTTCTCCCCGAGTGGAGCGGGTCTTTTTCAGAGAAATATATCTCCAGCAGTGTTCATCCTACCAGTGGATTGGACAAGTTCCCGTAGCGGACGGATTTTTGCATCCCCAGCTGAGTTGATTCTACCTAGGGATTGCATGGGTTGTCCCCAGCGGAGTAGTATGCGTTTCCCTAGCAGGAGCAGCAGTACTTATCCCCAGCAGGTAATAGAGTGATGCATCCCCAGTTGAGTCTGGAGATTGCTATTTTCCCCAGCGGAGTATCTGTGAGCATTTCCCCAGTGAAGGCAGCAGGTATCTGTGAGGGTCTTCCCGAAGCGGAGTCAGGTTTGATATTCCCCAGCAAGTCAAAGATGGCTGTATCCCCACAGAGTGTTGGTGGTGCTTATCCCCAGCGGTTTCTTGAGTGGATGGGGTGCAAAGGAGGTTCTTCCCCAGCAAGGGTTGCCTTATCCCCAGCAGCAGTACTTATTCCCCGACAGGGTGGAATCGGAGCAGTGACGGGTTCCTCAGCAGAGTGTCTTGTGCTCCCCAGAAGAATTCCCCAGAGGGGGATATTTCTTTTTATGCATTCATCATGAAAAAATAGCATGGCATATTGCATAGAAAAATAAATAGATCGCGTAGCATTTCCATGTTTATGGAGCATTACGCAGAAAAATCAATCATACATCATTGCAAGCGTAAGCTAGTTCCAAACCGTGGTTACCGTTTGAGGGGTGGTTTCGCCGAAAGATGAAGGTGTTGCTCCGAGGAGTTTAGCCTCATGATTTGATCAAAGGTATTGTCCCAGTGGTATGACACTGGAAAAGATTTCTTCCGTCGGACAGAGATGGAAAGGTGATGCGTTCAGCGCGACTCAAGCCGTGGTTACCGCTTGAAGACAAGGGTTAGGTGGTACTCTGAGGAGTCTATCATCAGAACGTCAGAGCAGCAGTGTTCCCCAGTAGTGCGATATTGGAGAAGATGTTTCCGTCGGACAGAGAGGGAAATAAAATCAGAGGACGTTACGCGATTAGCAGTTTCCCGGGGATCAGACCGAGGCGGTATCCAGACCGAAGTGGCGTTCAGGCCCAGTTTCCGATTCTCAGATCGAAGAAGTTTCCAACAATCAGGTTGATGTACTTGTGGTATTCAGGCCAATTTCCCGGAGTTCAGACCGAGGCGGTATCCAGACCGAAGTGGCGTTCAGGCCCAGTTTCCGATTCTCAGATCGAAGAAGTTTCCAACAATCAGGTTGATGTACTTGTGGTATTCAGGCCAGTTTTCCGGAGTTCAGACCGAGGCGGTATCCAGACCGAAGTGGCGTTCAGGCCCAGTTTCCGATTCTCAGATCGAAGAAGTTTCCAACAATCAGGTTGATGTACTTGTGGTATTCAGGCCAATTTCCCGGAGTTCAGACCGAGGCGGTATCCAGACCGAAGTGGCGTTCAGGCCCAGTTTCCGATTCTCAGATCGAAGAAGTTTCCAACAATCAGGTTGATGTACTTGTGGTATTCAGGCCAGTTTTCCGGAGTTCAGACCGAGGCGGTATCCAGACCGAAGTGGCGATCAGGCCAATTTCCCGGAGTTCAGACCGAGGCGGTATCCAGACCGAAGTGGCGATCAGGCCAATTTCCCGGAGTTCAGACCGAGGCGGTATCCAGACCGAAGTGGCGATCAGGCCGATTTCCCGGGGATCAGACCGAGGTGGTTTTCAGACCAAGAAGAAGGAAAAAGTTCCGGGGTTCAAATGCAGAGGTCCGAGGATCGTTTGCGCAGAGAAGTTTTGGGGTTCAAGAAAAGAAAAAAAAAGATAAAAAAAAAAAGAAGAGAATGACAAATCCCAGGCGGATGTGGTGATCAGGCCATGGTTATCCCTGTGTTACCATTTATTTTGGTATTCAGGTCGACGTTTTTCAAGTTTGTTTCTTCGCCGATGCTGACAGGCGTTGTTAATTATTATCCCATCAGAGTGCAAATTGTTCGTCTGTTCTTGGTATTCAATCACTCTTCATCCTGATCATCCGAAAGCCGAGGCTATTTCGTATCGACAGGTTCACAGTGGATTGAATAGGGGCAGCTGTAACACCTCAAAATTTGCCCTCCTCTCTTGGGACTAGCATTAACATGTTTGCATTTCATTTTAGGACATTAGGCATTTCATATTGCATAACATGTGGTTACATAGTGCAAGCTATCTTCCCAAGTCTTGAATCAGAAGATGAGGAAGTCAGAAAATGCAAGCCTAGGGTTGTACTGATTGATCATGGGCCATCTGAGGATTGAGCTGTGAATTAGGGTTTTGTGACTCCCAAGGGTATTGGTCTTCATGTTGATGGAATCGATACATCATCATCATCATGGTTGGACGTCATCTGAAGATTGAAGAAGATTCCTTGAGATTAGGGTTTTGACCACTGGTCAACCCTAATCAGTTGCATTGGGCCAGTCAGGGCTTAGTCAGGAGATGAGGTTTCTGATGGTTGTGGGGTTCATTTTGTGACTATATGGTGCTTATTGAGGCTAGGGTGTCACCCTTGAGCCATTTCAGTTGGAGATTGGGGTTTAAATTGATCTATGCATTGCCAGATTCATCTATCAGATGAAAAGTCAACTGTGGTCAACTGTACATGATCTGATGGATTTGGAGGTGGAAATGAGTTAGACACACTTCATTCATGTTGGAACAAGTGTTAAATGACATCTCAAAGCTTAAAAAGGAAGAAAATCAAGTCAGGACAAAAACTGCCAAAAATAGCAACTGACTTGTAATAGAAGTTTCCAAAAGTGGAAAGTTTTGACCTCAAAAACAGAAGTCCAAGGAAGCTTCAAATGAAAAATTGTTCAACATGACAGATGTAGATCTTGTTCTCACCTTTCCAAAAAGTCCAAGAACTTGAAAATCCAATGTACGGTTTGCAAGATATGGTCAGATGAATTTCAGAAAAGACCGTAATCGGGAGGCCATAACTACCACATACTTTGTCCAAATTGCAAGTTCTTTATATGCACAAACTCCATTTGACATGTACTTTGAGGGTGCATCATTGGATTTTCCCAAAAATGCTCAATGCAAAAGGTCAAATTTCAACTGGACTGTTAAATGAACCAGGGGCAAAATCGTCCAACTTGTGAAATAATTGGAATTTTTGAGTGGGGATTTTTGCAACACCTCACAAATGGCATTTGAAATTTGTTGGAATATTCACAACATGCCTAGGCCTTGCGGTTTGAGAATTGGATTTGAAAATGAATTGGAAAAATGGACACATAAGCCATCACATGGTGAAATTGGAAAATATTGGGAATTTGCAAATGAGGCCAATACCAACAGCTCCCAAATGATATTTTGGACTTGCTCAAAGTGTTAATTTGCTGCTGTCATGCTTCTAAATTCAAAAAGAATTAAAGTCCAAAATGCACACAAGCCAATTCTCACTAATTCACTTTTTTTTTTCATTAAGCATAATTAAGACCTGGATTAGTGTTTGGTATATATATTTAATCCATAACAGAAATGCAGGGTTAATCATTTTTCTCTCACAATCACATTTGGCACAAACACACTTTTCATCTAACAGAAGATAACAGAAAATTTTCTCTCCTCTCTCTCATTTCTCACGAAGAGCTTCATCACAATTCTTGCCCAAATTGATGAAGACTTTGTGAACTTTGGCAAAAACTTTCGGTTGATAATCATTTTGCAGGTTGAACAAGTTCTGTTGATGAAGAACAAAGGGAATTAGCTACCGATTCGAGCGGCTGCAAAAAAAACCTGCGATTTCCATAACAGTCCAAGAAGATTGATCAATCGTAAGTGCTGGAGCTACAAGGACCGTCTCTCGCATTTCCTGAAGCGATTTGCCGCGTCTGTTCGTCATCATCAAAGCCAAAGTCCACCGAACTCGTCGTTGTTCATCAAGAAAAGGTTGGATTTCGCATCATGTGGTAGCTTCAATCGAGTTAGGGATTGTGTAGTACGTAGCTCATAGATAACGTATCCATTTGTGATTTGTAATTTCGTTAAAGATTGAGGGAGAAATCCGCGATTTAGGTTTCGTCTCCATTCGCCTTTTCCTTCGATTCGCATTATGTAGTAAGCTATTGTTGAAATTGATTATGGATTCATGATCCTGGTACAAAACCGCTTCAATCGGTATATTATTCATGCGTTTCCGTCGCCATTTGCTCGAAACCGCTATCGCCGTTGAGGAACACTGGCCGCGCGAAGAAGAAGGACTTTCTGGAAATTTCTGCATGCTTTGATCCGCTACCGTCTGCTTTTCGTTGTGGATTCGTGTTTCAGTCCCCAGAATCAATCACCACCGTCCACCTCATCTATTTGAAACGGTGCCGTTTTAGGCATTAGCTTAAGAATTACCAGCTGAGCCATTGCATCATAATTAATCAATTAATCCTATATTAAAACCTAAATAAATATTAAATAATCATTTAAAAAACTTCAAAAAAATCACAAAATGCTCACTAATAATCCAAAAAATTCAAGGATTTTTTGTTGATCATCTTTTTTTTCTCTTTTTTTTTAGAATAAAAAACAAATTGTTGCTTAAAAAAATCTAAATAGCCATAGAGATATTCTAATGTGTACATATTTTCATACATGTTACCATTTTAATTATAGAAACCACATGCTATATCCAAAATAATTGAAAATTGAGATATTGATTCCTAACTCATCCCTGGAATTTTTGACATAGATTTCATAATTTTTTAGCCTATGGTTAGTTATGTATGAATTATTGAAATTGGATATGTACATATGTGACATAGTTTGGTATGCTGAATTCCCCAAATATTTTTCCATGCTTCCCATTGGCCAATGACCCTAATTTTTTGCATGAAGCTTGTTTAACATGTTAGCTATCACTGATAATTTTTGTGGATTTTTACAATCCATTTTCGATTTGATTAGTATTTTTTCTTACTGCCTAGCATGTTAGAGTTCCATTGGTGTAACCTTTAGCATTTATGTTGCCATATCCTCATAATTAATCCAATGGACATGAAAATTGATAGCATAATTCCTGACACATTAATGTAGCTTTTGGCTTTGGTCCTACTGATTTATGATGCACCATTGCTGTTTACCATTAGATTGAAGTTGGTGTATAAATTTTGACTTCATTTGATGTTGTTTTTGCATGCTGTACCATGTTTAATTAATTCCCATTGATCTACTAGTCCAAATGATTTGAAATTTAATATGTGGCTTGTTGAATGCCTTCTGGTTAGGATAGAATTTTTGTGGATTTTTTGGATCCTTTTTGACATGTGGTTGGATATGATCTTGCTGGTTGTTTGTATGAGACTCAACATTGCTTCATTTGCCTTCTAGGTTGCATAATTTAAAATAGGAACATAGTTTGAATATGGGACCAATTGGGATCCCTTTGTATTTGATATTACTTGGTTTTCATCATGAATTGGCTGCTGTTTTAGGATTTTTCCATCTTTTTGACCCTAGGCTAGTCCTAGTGGTCATAGTACTTACCTTGGAGTGTGATTGTACCTTTTCAGGTTAAAGATAATGATTAAGGAGATTTGCTCCACATTATGGATTGTGTTACTTGACACATATGACTAATGTATTTGTTTTGTAGGATGTTGGTGCATGTGAGCCTTGTGCTATGCACCTCATTATGAGTATAATTGTACTTGGTTAATTGATCATTATATTGTTGTCTGTTTGTGAAAGTAGATGCTGATTCTGTTTGACTTTTGTACAGGTACCTTTAGTTGCTCAATTCCTTGCGAACTTTTGCTTTGCGTTGCTTAAGCAACTTGCATTGAGGTAGGTCTTCTTGGCTTCATGTAGTCTGGAGACCCGGCTGCTACCGGGCCGGGCAAATAAATGTCTGAAGTCCTCCTTAAGAGGCAATGCTTGTGTATGTTTATTTTTAAGCCAAGCAGGAAAAGCCCTTCGAGTAAGGCAATTGGTGGAAGGTAGGGACAAGCAACCTGTCCCCCACTATTCAGTGAGTCTTCTCCTTGCTCCCATTACATGGTTGTAGCATTGAGATCAAAAGCCCAAGATCTGTTGAGTCAGAGTCATCGAGTATAGAAGGGTTCCCCTATTCTGGACCCATGCTCATTTGTCAGCTCTCCCTGGTTAGGGATAAGAGCCGTGAGGTCTGATCCTCACTTCATCCTTTCATCTGCTTCACCTTAGCCTTGTAATGGCAAGGTTAAGAGCAAAACCAGCCTGTACAGACGACTCGCTTCGGCGGTCAAACCTGATTGATTGAGCCCCTTGTTTGGCTATAGTGCGTGTTATGTGGATATCTGATTGACATGCTTGTTTGGGATACCTGTTCTCATTTGATGATATATGATTGTATGCTTGTGTGCTAGCTTCTTTCCTGGTTAGGTTAGTTTGCTTATGCAAGTAGGATAGAAAACCGAACTTAGGGTTAACGATGCATGACAACATTAGGCTCGAGTCTCAGCTCCCTAGTTGTGTATCTTTCCCCGGTTTCTGGTTAGCAATTCAGTCCCGTTCAGGGGAACTACATCGCCCTGATCCTCGTGCCAGACGAGGTATGTAGGCAGGTGGTCGTGCGAGACCACTCCGGGCAACCTTTTTCTTTTTTGCGTGTGTTTACTTGTTGTATGCTATTGATTGTTTGGGTTCGGATGCTGACGTAAGTCCAGGATTGGCTGTCGGGCTCCATGTTTGCCCTTTTGTGCGTGTTTTGGTTCGGATGCCGACGTAACTCCATCCAGTGGTTGTCGGGCTCCATGTTTGTCACCCTTTCTTGTTTGTATGTTTTGTGTTGTTTGGCGTGCGTAAGCCGAACTACAGTGGCTCTGATTCTTGTTCCAGACAAGATATGTAGGCATAAGGTGCGATACCTTATCGAGCTCGTTCCTCTTAACCCCACCTGCGTTCCCCGTGTGTGTGTGTGATGTTTAGCAACCTTTTCTTTATTCTAGGACGTGGATCCCGTCGAGTACGACGGACGTGAGGGGTGCTAATACCTTCCCCTCGCGTAACCGACTCCCGAACCTTTTCTCTCTGGTCGCGAGACCATGTCTTTCCAGGTTTCTCTGAGCGTTTCCTTTCCCTATCTTGGGATAAATAACGCGCAGTGGCGGCTCTGTTTGTTCTTTTTATTTTAGGCTCGCCGGTTGATTTTTCGCAGGATGCGACACCACTGTCACAGCTTTAGTTGTAACCGGTTACCAATAACTGTGTAACCGGTTACACCTGAAGCAATACTCAAAAATTGAAATTTTCGAATGTGTAGCAAGTTACAAGAAATGGTGTAACCGGTTACACCTGACACATTTTCAAAAATTAAGGCATTTTTACATTTTGAGTAACTGATGAAAATTATGGCAGTTTTGTAGTTCTGTTACGTCGGTTTCAAATGCCACAATTTACCTACAAACAGAATGGTTAGTTTCGAAATCATTTTAAAATATGCATGAAAGGTTTAAGATGAATATGCATAATTTTTATGAGCAATTAAGATATACATACTTGAATTATAATGCATATTCAACCATCTTGATTCTTCCATTAATTTTCCAAAGCTTTTTGATAATTTGAACTTCATTGCTCTAGTCTTTAAGCTTTGACTTCTTCTTTTTGTTGATATCTTTGTCTTCATCAAAACTATAACCAAGGAAAATAATAACTCTTATTCACATTCTCCCTTTTTTTGATGATGACAAACCATCCTTTGAAGTTTAACTTGGTCATCAAAAAGTTGCTTCAATATGTGACTTTTTGAAATGTTGAGTAGAAACTAGAATCTCCCCCAATCTTGTATATTTTTCCATTGATTTTGTAATTCAAGGAATTATCCTCTGAAAGAATTATGAATAATAACATATACAATACCTATGATTTCTCCCCCTTTTGACATCATTAAAAAAAAGACAAAGTAGAATAAAGTACAAAGCAAAGTGATAACATAGGAAGGATATTTATAATTGAAAATTAATAGCAAAAAATCAGACATTTATCTCCTTCAAGGATTTGATGTCAAAGTTGATATCAATGTCGATGCTTCTTTAAAATATCTTTTCAATCAATGAAACTTTTAGAAACTACCATATCATATGATCTTGTGTCTTGAAGGATCAATCTTGATTTGACAATGCTTGCATATGACCTCCAAGTACCTATAAAAAAATTAGTTACATCTAGGTACCCAATTTTCTTTGGATCCTTTTGGGTTAGATACCTTCCTCACCCAGACATACTCACTACAAGGAATATCATAATTTCGTATGTAGCAAGCATTAGTCATATGGCCTTTTGCTCATTTCTTCATCACTTGAATGATATGAGACCATCAATGCCTTACATGCATGATCTTCATCTGAAGATGAACTTATTCCATTGAAATCTCATGCTATATATGCTTTATTTTCCTTTTTGTGATTCTTGATTTTGATTTTTTTCTTTCTTTTCAAGTGTAGGACATTAACTCTTGACATGTCCTTTTTTTCCACATTCCAAACATGTAACTCTCTTTGTTGGCGCTTCTTTGTGAATGATCTCCTTTTTCCTTTCTTTTATCAAGAACATTTCAAACTTTTTAATAAGATCATCATCATCATCAGTTGATTCCTCCTCTTTATTTATATCATGAAATTTGACTCTTATCTTTAATACAACATCTTTTGAATCTTTTACTTATATTTCACGTTGCTCTAATCTTTCGAGTTCTATTTCATGCTCTTGAAGTTTTCCGAGAGGAAGCAGACGTCATGGTAGAAAGACTTTTCTTTTCTGATATTGTTATCATCTTTGGTTGCCTTTCCATGGTTAAAGATCTAAGAACTTTAAGATTTAATTCATTGTTAGTAAAAGTCTTGCCGAGAGAAATTAGGTGATTGGTTAAGTGAACAAATCTCTTTTTGTAGAGCAAGGATTGATTCTCTGGGTTGCATTCTGAATAACTCGTACTCTTAAATCAATGTATTCAATCTTGATCTCTTTACTTCAGCGGTTCTTTCATGAGTTTCCACCAATGTATCCCATATTTGTTTTGCAGTTGTACATTGAGAGACACTAAATAATTCATCCATACTAAGTTCACTTTGAAATATGTTGATTGCTTTCTTGTCGTAGAGTACCTTCTTTTTATCATCCTCATTCCATGAACTTTTAATCTTTGTTGTCTCAACATCACCGACAACACTAGTAGGAACAACAAACCATTTTGTACAACATCCCATATATCTTCTCTTTGTTCTTCTGGATGAGCCTTCATGCGGATTTTCTAAAAATCGAAGTATTCACCAAAAAACAATGGAGGTTGGTCATTGTTGCCACCATCTCTGAACACGGGGTTCGCGGAAGCTATTATGGATCACAATAGTAGATTACTTGAACCTTCTATGATATTGGTTGGAAGTTTATGTGCGGTCTCTAAGAGGGGGTTGAATTAGATTTATTGGACTTTTCTCAATTTGAAGCGTTATCACTGGTTTTTTTATTTTTCAGAAATGATGTGAAAGTAAATATGCTGAAAAATAAATGCATAAAGCAAAGAACACAATGATATATCATGGTTTCCCCATAAATTCGAGAGTACTCCAGTCCACTCACTCCCCTGAGAGATTTTCCACTATGTTAGATCTTTGTACTAGTCTTCCACCAAGACCTATCCTACAATCTTCTAACATAAGCAACATAAGCAACATAATCAATAAGGACAATCCACTTATAATCTTAAGATGAATCAAAGTAACGTATCTTTTGAAGCTTCTCAAAGGACTCTACTATGTTGGATATTCATCGACTCTTTTCTTCTCTATTTTAGGAGCTAAAGACTTGAAAAAAGATACAACATTTTTGACACTCAAAGAGAAGTTACTCTGTCAACATAAAAGCACAAATTGAACTTATGATTTCTTATCCTTGTATATCTTAGAAATCCCTAAGTCTTAAAAGAGTCTATTTGTGTTGTATTCTTTATACACTTCCGATTGTATATCAAGTGTATTTTTCCAAACGATTATTTATCTATTAGGTAGATTGTTAGAAGGCTCTTACTAAGTGTTTGAAGCTTTTTAAAGGACTCTAGTGTGCTGGATCTTCATCGACTCTTTTCTTCTCTATTTTAGGAGCTAACAACTTGAAGAAAAGATACAACATTTTTAGCACTCAAAGATAAGTTACTCTGTCAACATAAAAGCACAAGCTGGACTTAGGATTTCTTATCCTTGTATATTTTAGAAATCCCTAAGTCTTAAAAGAGTCTACTTACATTGTATTATTTATACACCTCTAATTGTATATCAAGTGTATTTTCTCAAACAATCATTTATCTATTAGATAGATTGTTAGAAATCTCTTACTAGGTGTTTGAGCATTTGAAGTCTCTTGCTTGTGTGTTTGAGCATAGAAGTCTCTTGCTTGTGTACTTGAGCATTGAAGCTCTCTTGCTTGTGTGCTTGAGCATAGAAGTCTCATATTTTGTGTTTGAGTATTGGGAGTCTATTCCTTGTGTGCTTAAGCAAATTGTAATCTTGTGTCATTATAGTGAAAATGTCTTGTAAATATAAGGGGACTTTATTACTTTCAAGTTATGAGAGGAACTAGGATAATTCTCTGTGTTATCCTTCTTTCTTGCATTTCATGTTTGCTGCCTATCTCTGGATGAATCAGATTCTATAAATTATGTTTCGAAATTGACTCAAGAGTTTTAAAACAAAGAAAAAGTCAACACAAATCAACCCCTTTTTTTGTATTTTCTCACCTTCATCCAGTTGTTTTCATCTCACGCAATGTAAGTTATTCTCTCTTTATCAAGATTGTCATTAACTTTAGTTTCACTCTATTTGGTATTTTATTTCACAACAGTCCTTTTTTTTTTTTTTTTGCTTTTTTCATGTTCCATAAGATAATTCGGCTCAAACTCATATTCCTGCAATTTACCAAACAAAATAGGCAAGTCCCTAAAAGATGAATCTTTAAATTGCTAAATAGCAGTTATTTTCAAATTGTCAACTGCAATTTAAACATCTAAGAACTTTATCAGTTAAATCATCATTTTAAAAAAAATCCAGAGTTATGAGATAATTAATTATATAGATATAACATTTTTGCATATCTTGGATACTTTCTTTTGATTTCATCGTAAATAAACCTTATTCATGGATTAATATGTTCATCCTAGTCCATTTGACCTCGGTAATATCTTCATGAGTCAATTTAAGGGTGTCTCACTCTTTTTTTTCAATGCAATTTGATACCTGAAAAAATACATCAATATTAAAGACGGTTGTGATCATGTTCTAGCCTTCAAGTTGTATTGTACTTTTTATTTTTTCTTTATGATCCAAAGAGATCTTCACTTATTCTGACATTTCATTATTTACAAAATAAATGGATTATTATCTACGACATTCCAAACTTTGATATTTATAGTCTGAAAAAAAATTACATTCATTCTTTTCAATAACCATACCCTTAACCTTTGAAAGGTTGGAATCTTTTTATAAAATGTCTCACATTTAAAACATTTTTCTATCTTTTTAAAAGATTAATCCTTACACAAGTTAAACTCTAATATCATTTATTAAACAAATGACTACAAATACCTAAGCGTAGGGTGAATTGTGAATATAAAAAATTATTTTTAAAGCGTTAAAAAATATGTTAATAGGAAAGTTAGAAAATTCAAGAGATATTTTCTTTCTTAATTTACAATGAGAATAAAAAAAACTTCCATTTTATCCTTAGGTGTTGATGATACAAACTTAAGCATAAGAATTATAGCAGTAACTAAATAGTAGACGCTTGCTTAAAATAAATATTCTGAGTGCATAAAAAATTGAATCAAAGTAAAGGAGGGAAAGGATACTAGTAGAAAGGTTTTCACTCAATTGGTGTAATTTGCAAACAATCCTAAGATTCGTATATATAGCTAAGGTGTCATAACTTCTCAAACATATAAAAATAATGAATTTGATTTATATAAGCATAATCGGTTAATAGAAGATCATAATAGTTTATTTGAAGATAAAATAGAAAATATTGCACCTGATACGCATAATAATATTGTACCTGAAAATATTGTACCTGATACGCATAATAATTGGTTTTACATAATAGATTCATTCTTATGGCTCTATTTAATATATGGTGTAATGTGACACTCCAATATATTATTATTTATGTGTAGGCGTATGTTGAGAAAATAATATAAAATATTATTATTTATATGTAGGTGTATGTTGAGAAAATAAGAACGAATAATTTTTAGAGATCAAAATTTTGATTTTTCGGACAAAGAAGAATGACAATCATATAAATGATTTTAAAAAATAACAATAATAAAAGTGAGAATATAGAAAAGTTATTTATTCAGTTCGGTCAAATCGATACGTCTAGGAGAGAGAGCGGTTTTTTTATTCATTATACTTTAAAAATTATTATAAGATATTACAATGTGAGTTATAAAAAGTAATCTTTGGAGATCTCAAACTTAACTTTATTTTCGATTCAAATGTTTCTCATTCTCTTCAACTCTCAATGTAAAAATCACATAAATCCAAGATGTTTAAAATGTTTCCCAGATCTTTTTGAAAACCCCAAAAGATTGTCAAACCCAAAATATACAATATTAGAAATTTCTACCATTTGTTTCTCACTAAGATATATATCTTATGCACCTCCTACATCTTGTCTTACAACAAATGAGAGAAACCAATTTATAACTTCCAAAATCTTAACAGGCTCAAGATTTTACTCATTAACAAATGGATCTGCGAACAAGTAGGAAAATCTTCTAGTATTGAAATATGTTTTTTTTTCCTGTTTTCTCACTTGAGTTCCGAAGGCATATTACAAAAACTATTCACATTGACTTTAAACTAATGATGATTTCAATTTAACCACCAACCACCATGTTGCTCTCTCCAAAGCTTGAATCACTCTTCAACAAATTTGATCAAGTCTAAGTAATGCTTGAACCTTGATATTGCAAAGATTTCATGAACATGTATGTTGGCTTCTCTTCTCATATCACTTGTTGAACTTGAATGTCCTTTGACTTGATGATTGGCCAAATGAATGACATTTTTATCATCACAATTTATCTTCACACATTCTTGAGTAATCTTTAACTTCCCAATCATGTCTTTCATCCATATGGCTTCCTTGGCCCTTCAACAAGGGCAATATATTATGCTTGAGTAGTACATAACACGACCATTAGGTGTTAATTTTCTTTCCAATTTATAGTTATCCAAATCAATGTAAACACAAAACCTATTAACAACTTTTTGTAGCGGTAAATTCATGACCATTAAGCTATGGATAAACTTATCGTCGATAAAACTAGAGTCGATGTCGTGCTTTTATTGTTTCCAAAGAAAAAAAGGGAAAAGTACGAACAAAATCCCAAAGATAAGAAGTTTTCAAATCAAAACTAATAAAATGCCAGAGATTACAGGTAAGGGGGTTGGTTATACAGAGGGAATATGTTAGCACCCAAAGTGTCCTAGGTACTCCTAGCGAGCCCTTTCTTTATGTGTGTATGTGCTTTGGTATAAAAGATGTTTGCAATAAATAGAGTGTGAGGATGAGAAAAGAATTCATTAATTATATTTTTGTGTTTGACAAGACCTTCGGACTTGTGCCTACGTACCAACATAAAATGAGGGATCAAAACCTCGTAGTTCGCCAGCTCATGTGTTTGCTGTTGAAGAAACCAAAGCTGAAAAGCCATGGTATTTTGATATCAAGAGTTTTCTGCAAAGTCAAGTTTACTCGCCTGGGGAATCTTTGAAAGATAAGAAGACTTTGAGAAGATTAGCTGGTAATTTTTACCTGAATGGTGATGTGCTTTATAAGAGAAACTTCGATATGATTCTGCTCAGATGTGTGGATAGACACGAAGCAAACTTATTGATGACTGAAGTCCATGAAGGTTCCTTTGGTACCCATTCCAATGGACATGCTATGGCTAAGAAGATGTTGAGAGCAAGTTACTATTGGATGACAATGGAATCTGACTGTTGCAAGTTTGTGAAGAAATTCCATAAGTGTCAAATCTATGCAGATAAGATTCATGTCCCTCCGACACTATTGAATGTCATTTCCTCTCCATGGCCCTTCTTCATGTGGGGAATTGATATGATTGGCATGATTGAGCTCAAAGCTTCGAAAGGACATTGTTTTATTCTGGTGGCTATAGACTATTTCACAAAGTGGGTTGAAGCGGCATCGTATGCAAATGTAACCAAGCAAGTTATTTTAAGGTTTATCAATAATCAAATTATATGTCGTTATGGTGTGCCAAGTATGATCATTACTGATAATGGATCTAACTTGAATAATAACATGGTGGAAGCTCTTTGCAAAGACTTCAAGATTGCACACCATAATTCTTCTTCGTACAGACCTAAGATGAATGAGGCTATTGAAGCTGCAAACAAGAACATCAAGAAGATCATTCAGAAGATGGTTGTAACATACAAGGATTGGCATGAGATGCTCCAATTTTCTTTGCATGGGTACCGTACATCCATCCGCATTTCAACAGGGGAAACCCCTTTCTCACTTGTTTATGGCATGGAAGTTGTGCTCCCAATAGAGGTTGAGATCCCATCATTGTGTGTCTTGATGGAAGCCAAGTTGACAGAAGCTGAATGGTGTCAAACCCGGTATGACCAGCTGAATTTGAATGAAGAAAAGAGGTTGACTTTCATGTGTCATGGTCAGTTATATCAACAGAGAATGAAGAATGAATTTGATAAGAAGGTCAGGCCTCGTGTATTCAAAGAAGGTGACCTTGTGCTCAAGAAAATTTTATCTTTTAAACCAGATGCTAGGGGAAAATGGACTTCTAACTATGAAGGCACATATGTTGTTAAAAGAGCCTTTCTAGGCGGTGCTTTGATTCTTACAACTATGAATGGTGAAGAGTTCAATCGTCCTGTGAATGCTGATGCAGTCAAGAAATACTTCACCTAAAAAGAAAAGAACAACTCGCTACGTTGAAAACCCGAAAGGGCGGCTTAGGAAAAAATGAGCGTCTCCGTGGATTGAAAACCCGAAAGGGCAATCCAGGCAAAAATTAGAGACATAAAACAAAAACTTTATCCTGATAGATTGAATACCCCACCTTGGGGCAATTTATGCAAAAATTAGGGATTATGGCAAGTAACTGCATTCAGTTGATCTTCAGTCTTAAAGACAATTTTGAGCAAGTCAGTCAACTCTGATTTGTCATTCTCAACCGAAGCCAAGAACATAGTGGATATTGAAGATGGTAGAAGGATTAGTGATCATTGTATTCAATGTAGCCCTTTTCCCATGTAAATTACCATTTTTCAACTTTTGTAAAGATTTATGGAGTCTTGTCATTTACAGATTAACATTCCATTTAATAAAGTTGAGCTTTTTATCCAATTATTTCTACTCTATTTTACCTTTCAGCTAAAATATAATTGAATTTTTATGATGATAATTTTAAAATATTTAAATCAATAAAATTAAAAATCTTTTTTCTTAAAATAATAAAAGCAATTACTTTCAAAAGCAAACGACTTCGTTAAAGAAATGTCAACATCAATCTGAGAACAAGTAAGTCTTAAAAATGCGGAACATTGTTGGTCTTCCCCGAGTTGTTGGTTTGATCACCTCTTCCTCTCCAACAGCAAGTCAGTTTCCCCAACTGAGTTTGCAATCACCCCCCCCCCCCCCCCAGCTGAACTAGAGGCACATATTCTCAACAATTTTTGTAAGTCCAACATGAGTTTTATTCCCCTTAGGTCGCCAACGGAGTTATCCCTGATCCCCGTCAACATTGACTCTTGAGCAGTATTTTTGATCCTCTGCGAGGTTGTCTCCCTTTTGATATGGTGTTGACCAAAAATTCTCCGCAGGGTTGATGATTCAAATCCTCAGCAAATCCTCTTGCTTTCCCTAGCCAGGGTCAAGCCTTTGAGATGGATGGTTTATGTCCATCCCCAACTCTTTTTCTCCAATCGATGCCTCCATCCTGTCAAGATTAGCCGAGTGTTGTATCGATGATTCATACCGTTAACATTTGTATCCTTCGTGATTATTTTTGTCAGCATAATCATCAATCATATACATATACAAATACATTCATATATTCATTATTTTTCTGATCCTCTGCTATGGTGATATCATTTCCCCCACGCAGATTTGGTGTGTCTGTCCTCCCTCAATTGTAGAGTTTCATCCCCTTAAGCAAAAAGAATTTAACCTTTCTCATTTCCCACTGAGTTGTTTTTTCGTGGATGAATATTATTTCAGCTTCCTCCCTAGTTAATTATTTGGATAGAACCACTCCCCTTGAGTTATATCCTCATCGGGTCAAGTTTTTGATTGACCATTTCTTTCTAGCTCTTACCTAGATCGATGCTTTTGATCCCTTGAGAGTCTATTACCCAGTAACTGGTAATATTCTTCTCAGTTTGCGAGTACTTTACTCTTACCCAATACCTGGTAACAGTGATCTACTTTCTCTCGTTTTCCCCAGCGGATTCGTTTTACGTTTCCCCAGGTAGTCTATCCTTGATATGTTCATCTTAACCAATGACGAATATTCTTCCCTTTGAGTTTATTCTTGATATGTTCATCCTAACCGGTGACAGATATTCTCTCTTTTTGGTTTTCTACCCAATAAAAAGGTAGTCGTAATCCTTATTTCGTTCCCCAAAGAGTTAATCCTTGATATGTTCATCCTAACCGATGACGGGTTTCCCCCCCTTTGCGATCTTCTGCCCAAAACCGGTAGTTGTAAATCCTACTTTCCTTGTCGAGTCTATCCTTGATATGTTCATCCTAACCGGTGACTGATATTATCTCTTTCGGTATTCTATCCAGTAACTGATAGATGTAATCCATATTCCTCCCCTTGGAGTCTATCCTTGATATGTTCATCCTAACCGGTGACGAATATTCTCTCTTTCGGTATTCTGTCCAGTAACTGATAGATGTAATTCCTACTTTTTCCCCGGAAGTCTATCCTTGATATGATCATCTTAGTCGATGACGGATATTCTTCCCGTTGAGTATATCCTTGATATGTTCAATCTAACCGGTGACATATATCCTCTTCCTTTGGTCTTCCGCCCAGTAACCGGTACTTGTAAATCCTATTTGGCTTTTCCCCAGCAGGTTATTCTTATCCAGTAGCTGGTAATGAATACACCTCATGTTAGCCTCAGCGAGTCATCCTTGATATGTTTACCCTAACCGGTAACGGATGTCCTCTCTGTCAGATTATGTTATCTCCTTACCTAGTAACCGGTAACGGATAATATACCTCTGGTACTCCTGTGTTGAAGATTATCCTTCCCCAGTTGAGTTTGAGTGCGTATTTCCTCAATCTATGTCCCCTATTTGGATCAAGTATTTCAGTTCTGTCCTGATTTACTCGTTTCCCCTGCAGATTTTCCCTTTATCCTCGACTGAGTCTTTCCATTAATTTACTTTCATGGAATCCCTCGTGTCCCCCAGCAGTTTTAAGTCGTAGTCTGGCCTACGCACAACTTTTTATCCCCCAGAGTCTTTGTCTCCCCAGTGAGCTTTCCTTAGGGAATGCATTATGCTCCTGCGGACTTTCAGTCTCTCCGGATCCTTTTCCTTTGTGGCAACATTTTCCCCACAGAGATTACTTTTAACATTTCATATCATATGCATCATGAGGTCTCTTAGGGACTAAAATTTGTTTCTATTGTTGTTATTTAAGTCCATTATACTGAGTCAATACGAAGATTTTAACCTTCATCTCCTCGGCTAGAACGTCCTTAAATAGGGGCAGCTGTAAGACCCCAATTTTGACCCTAAGATCCCTCATTCTATCTCATCATATGCATTGGCATTGGGATCACATCTCGGCATCCTCCTTACCCCTGATTCATTAGGTTGACATTGGGAGAGATCACCAAGCACATTTGATTGTATCACACTTCATTTTTTTTTTATTATTATTTACTAACAAAAATACCAAAAATATGTCAATGTATAGTTTGTTGCTTTTGTAGGTAATGTGTATGCTCACCTATGCTCCATCAAGATCATATCTAGGGTTTGAGACCCTCAATGCAAGGAGTTCAATCAAGAAATGGTTCACATTGGCTCTAAGTGTCATATATGGCTCCCCATGATCTTCACATGTTATTTTGATCAAGAAATTATCAAGAGTTTGAAGTTTGTTTTCCTTGGAAACCCTAATTCATCTGGGTATCTTGTGTGACTTCTTCAACAAGTTTATTCAACAATTGATCAAATATTTCAAGGGATACTTCATATAACATCATCCTACACATATATGATCTCCATGAGTCCCAAAGCTCAAGATAATGTCAAGCTAGCAAGTTGGTTCATGGTGGTTGACCAGAGAAAGTTAACTGGTCAAAACTGGGGTTCCCTAGACCCTATCTCCTACAATTTTTGTCATATGAAAATGATTCCAAGCGAAAAGTTACTCAAAATGACATTCCAAACAACTTTCATGTTGAAGTCAAGAGCTAGTTTTGCTTGGAAGGTCATCTTTTATGGTGAAAGATTATAGGTCATTTTGTCTGAACCCTAGTTTGGAGGTCAACTTCCCAAGACCATAACTTGCTCACTTTTTATGATATGAAAGCCATTCCAATTGAATGATCAAATTAAAGATGTATAATTCAACTTTGATGTCTGGAGGAAGTTAAAATTCAACTTAAAAATGCATGTGCCAAGAGGAAATATTATAGGTCATTTTGGGCCAATACCATTGAACAAGTGATTTTCCTCAACTTCTAAAATGCATAACTCCTTCATGCCAAATCCAAATGAGGTCAAATTTGTGACCAAATTGAATAGGTTTGAAAGAGATACAACTTTGATGAAGAAACGTTTCTCATTTTAGGTCCATAGAAAAAGTTATTCAAGGTGGAATAAGTGAACATTTGACTTGGGGCTTAGAAAATTTTCAAATATGTTTGATTTCTCAAACTTCCATCTCAAAATTCATTATGATCCAATATTCAAATGAAAAATTTCTCAACATGAAACTTATTCCCCTTGAACTCACCTTTCCAAAAAGTCAAAGATCATCTCATTTGGATCAAAATTGAGGGACATGTGCATGGCTCCATTATGGGAAGTGTTTTGGCAAGTTTTGAACTCCAATGATCATTCTTCTTTGCATGCTTCCACATGATGAATTCAGTACACTTTGCACACAAATTGGAAGTGGATTACATCATTCCTTAGGCCCAAACTATTTCCCATGCATCCATGGAAGAAGGTTTCCAAAATTTGGCCAAAATTCAGGTGGTGTAAAAATCAAATGCATTGCCTATTTAAACGAGCTCAAGGCTTCAAAATCATCATCAACACCTTGCCCAAGCTTTATTAGACTGACTCAAACCCCCACTACCATAGAATTTCTGAAGATTTCTCTTAAAATCGAGCTTGAACTTCATCTTCTGTTTGGAAGTTCAAACTCCAGAAATTCACTTCCCTTTTCATCTCAATTGGCTTCTGCAAGCAAGAGGAAGAGAAAGCAATCAAATCCAGATCAAGATTAAGTGGAATTGGATCAACTCGAAGGTGATTTTTCAGAAACTTCATCTCTTCGATTCTCTCTCAATTCTTCACCATTCTTTATGATTTTTGGTTGTCTGAAGTCCTATCAATGTAGGCAAGAAGATTGAGTTGCTTTGAGGTCAAATCGAAGCAACTCAGTTCATGATCCTCAAAATTCAAATCCTTGTATCTTTTTATATACTTGGAATTGGAGAAAATTGAGGCCAGATTCGTGCTCCTGAGCATTTTTCCTTCAAATTAATGTATTCACTTTTCATTTTCCATAAGGTTTTGGTTGGACCAGTCTGGTGGTCCTCACCGGAGAAGATCATCGGAGCTAAGGCTCCGGTGGTGCACTGGATCAATCCAGGTCATCTGATCCTTTTGAAATGTTTTAATCTCACGCGTCCATTGTAATTACCATGCTTGTAGCGTGGTTGACTCATGTGCATGTGGAACGCGCGCTCTTGGCCATTTGATCTGCCACCTCAATTAATGGGGGAGATCAGATGACCCTTTTTTTTTATTTTCTGTTTATTTCATTTTATCCCTTATTTTTAATTAATTCATATTAATTTCATTTTTAATCCAAAAAATATGGGACTTTCACCAAATATTTTCAAATATTTTTCTATTTCATTTTCTAAATTAAAATTATCTTTTGGATTAATATTGATATTTTTTATGATTTAATTTTTTGTGTGCATATTTTTAATTGTTTAAAAATACTTCTGACTTTTCAAAAATCATGAAATTTTTAGTCCAAGGTCCTTTGACATTCATTGACCTAGGATAAATCTATTGGCTATTTATTTGGTGTTTTGAAGTGGTTTTAGGTTTTGGCCAATTTAAATTTAAATTTAATCCATTTTAATTTGATTTTTAATTGATTAATTGTATAGAAAATGGACTGAGCCATTTTTATTGACTTGTGAAGTTTGACTATGTGTTTGGGGCTTGGTCAAGGTTGATTTGACTTTTTTAAAGTTAAAATCATTGGATTAGGGGATTGATGAAATATACATTTCATCTCCCAAAATGAATGGATGATTTTAATTTGATAAAATTCCTCCCATTACCAATTTGTGTTTGTCTCATCTCCCCTCCCTCTTCATCTTCAATCTCATTCTTTCCCATCCCTTTCATTGACCAATGACATCTCAACATCCTAAGGCTAATTGATTCATCAATAATTTTACGTGAGATGAATCAATACAAGTATGGATGCGATTAGGTTTATCCTTTGATCATTTTTCTTTTTGAGTGTGGTATGTTTTAGGAGTATGGTTCATTATATCATATCTCTAACATGCATTAGTACCTAAATTTCTATTGCCCGGGCTCAGAGAGTTGTGACTTCTACATAAGTCCAATTACGATTGCTTAACATAGAGCTAAATTTTGACGCTAAAGGCATAACATTCTAGTAAGTGGGATTGTAAGTCTCCCCCTTTCATGGTATTGTGTGGAAACTTGACATTTTTTCCTTCCTTTGGAAGATGTCTTGGTTCAAGGATCCATGCTTGTGAATAAAGGGTTAAGTGTTCTCCAAAGAATGACTTAATCAATTGAAAAGCAAAATACCACTAACATCTAATCAACTAACATTTGAATAACCTTTATTGTATATTGCCTTTATCTTCCAAGTCATTTACTTTATGCAATTTAATTTCAAGTCATTTACCATTCATTTGTCATTTACATAGCATTTAATTTGTTTATGGTTATGTCATTTTCACTTTGCTCATTTGAGCCACATATTGTGATTGTATATATTTGTTTGTGTATCTTGTTTGTGTTTGTGGTCTTAAGACCTTAAAATACTTAATAAACAACAAAAACCCTAAAAAATGCTTGTGTGGACTATTGGATTTGATTTGATCTTTTGGACTTAGAATTAGGCAACATTCCCCATGCAAAAGGACTTGGTCAATGCCAACATTTCTGAGATCAAGTTATTATGATCTGAGCTTTCATCTAATGCAAGTATGTAGATCCAGATGAATTCATCTGCTACATGGTCTTGATGTAATTGTTACTTTGAGCCTGTGCCTAATGTTTTATTCTGAGCAAAGTCAAGGAAGATGTCATCTGATGCATGAAGAAGTAAAGAAGATCTGTTAGTTGTGAAGTTGCTTGCTTGGATGTGGTCATCTTTATTTGATGTCTTGCTCTTCATATTACTATTTGATTGCTGATTATTGCTTGATTCAAAGTCCTAAGGGGAAGTGGGTTTTCTATATGACATTCTTGTTTATTGGATTGCATCCCATTGGTCAGATCTTTTCAACTCTTAACTTTTAATTTTATGCTTAGGATTAGTCTCTTCATCTCCTCTCACTTCTTAAATTTCAAATCTCTCCCCCCTTTTTAAAAATCTTCTTTGCTTGCTATTTCAAACTTAGACTTTATTGCAAATTAGAAACTTTGGCCTTATGCCAATGAATTTTTAAACTCTTTTCTTAAATCAAACTTGTAAAATGAATCTAATCATGTTGACTTAAAATTTCAAAAGACAAAAAGAACTAACACTCATTCAAACTCTTTTAGGCCCTTTGTGCCTCCTTTTAAACTTAATTTTTTTATTAAAAGCAATCCACTCATTTTGAAATTGTTACCACGAACTATGAGGTTTTGATTCATCATTTTATGTTGGTACGTAGGCACATGTCTGAAGGTTTTGTCAAACACAAAAATATAATCAACGAATTCTTTTCTCATCCCCACACTCTATTTTATCAAACATCTTTTATACCAAAAAAAACACATACACACATAAAAAAGGGCTTCCTAGGAGTACCTAGGACACTTTGGATGCTAACACCTTCCCTCTTTGTAATCAACCCCCTTACCTGTAATCTCTGGCATTTTATTAGTTTTGATTTGAAAACTTCTTATCTTTGGATTTTGTTCGTGCTTTTCCCTTTTCCTTTGGAAACAATAAAAGTGTGGTGGCAACTCTTGTCTTATTGACGTTAAGCTTATCCATAGCTTAATGGTCATGAATTTACCGCTACACGCTTCGAACTCCCGACACGCTTCCTCCGCATCTTCAGAAGCCTTCTGTCAATATTTCTCTTCCTCAGCAAAAGAAGCCTTCAACCTCGTTATCTGAGTTGTCAAAGTAGACGAAAGATCGTACCGATCTACCTCTTCCCATAAAGAGTCGGTCATCTCGGCCTTCGCCGTAGTTCGACCAACTCTTTCTCAACTTCGGCATTGCCATGCTCAAGGGCCTCACATTTATCCTTCAGCTCATCCCGCTCCCTTGAAAGGTCGCCATAGCTTATTACATCGTCTTGGCCAATCGTTGCCATTGAAACCAAGGGGCATGAGAAATGTATACAAAAAGACCTCGTCGGTCAATTATAGATAAGCTCCGAAAAAAAGCCAAGTCCTCGTTAGCCACAGTAGCAGCAAATTTCTCTAGGGTGCTTGGCACCCAGGATGGAAAAATTGCAGGAAGTCAGAAGAAAAGAGTAAGAGCCTCTTACTCGACACCCTCCAACAAGGGAACCCATTTAGAAGAACCCTCTTCAACAAGGGTAGACGAACTATCACCCCGTCTCCTTTTAACAGGAGATGGAGACAACGAAGACTCATGAATAAAAAATCCAGTCACAGCAGTACTCAAATATTCCACCTCAAGAGTTATACCAGGGGTAGCATTTGCAACTGCCTCCAATGCAGTCACTGCAACCGGTATTCGGGCCCCCGGAGCAGGAGTAGAAGCGACAATAGGAGTCGTCGACAACCATCTAGATAAGTCGGTTGTAAGACCCTGATCCTTAGCAAGCGCAAAATCCTTCTGCAACGGTTCCATGTTATTTGCAAGTTACGGGTAACACTGTTAAAAAAATCCTTGAATCCCCTATCCTCACCAAAAAAAATTGCATATATGCCTGACTGGGGGCACAAATAATCGCATAAGAATCAACTTGCTTCTTTTTTTACTGAGAAGGGAGTACATAATTGGGGCCAAATCCTTCTTCATAGTCGATCCCTTGATACTAATCGCATATTTATTCTTTCATTTTCACCTCATTGGATGACAAATGACTTAATTCAAAATGGTAAGAAGAAAGATGCCGGCGAAAATAAGCTATAGACCAGTACTTCAAAAAATCGATCTTGGAAGAGCGAACGCGGCCCACCAGATTTGAAGACAAAAAAAAAGCAAGATGAGACCCAGAAGTGACAGGCTTCACCAGCATGAAACGTTCAAGAAAATCACCCTAGTTAGTGGTGAAAGGGCTGAACCAAGGCACTTGTGGGCAAAGGGAAACCAATCCCTGATCCCGGATATCATCTTAAGAAGTATGGGCCACATGAAAAAATTAAAAAAGAGCTCCATAGAAGGTTTCTAGAACTTATGCTCAACGCATAATTGAAACACCTTCATATAAGCTCAAGCTATGGGATGAAGTTGCGATGGGGCAACTTTCAAGCGATCTATCACGACCACTTCAAAATCAGAGAAGGGAAAATGTACCCTTAACTTGGTGAAAAGGAATTCATATAGATGAACGAAACATCCCTCAAAAGAGCTACATATCCTCTCCCTCAGACCTACTGGGAGAATCAATGAATCTGAAGGATTGGCAACCGTAATGTCGGTTTTTGCTACAACCTCAATTGTATTCAAGACGGAGGGAGTACCAACTACTTCAACGGCCACCCAAGGGTACCTATTGGCATTAGCCGGTTCTACTAGTCGAAGTCCCTTGTGTGTTAACACATCAACTTTGTAATGACCATCGGGGTCGATCCAACACACATCATCAGACTGTCCATGGTACTCCAAGTGACGGGTGATTTCAACATCGTTAGGATCATGACAGTCACTCCCTAATATGTTTTAACAAAGCTACCAGCATGTTCCCTCCTCTGACGAGAAGGTTTTATTTCTGCCATGGTCAAGACGGGGAGACATCGACTTTTACACGAGGTTTTCACCCCTATCAGGTTTCTCTGGAAATAAAGTCTTCGAAGAATCCCTAGAAAGAGCCTTGTGTGAAAGAGATTCTCTAAATGTTCCTTCCATTTATGAATCATCAATCAAAGGAATAATCTCTGGATTAAAATCCTCGTTGATAGAAGAAAAGAAATGTGATTCGGACTTCATTCCCCTCCTCAAAGAAGAAGAAACATTACCCTATAAACCTCTCTCGATGATGATAAAGATATCATTCATTGTAACAAAAGTACAGTAAATGCTGAAATGAAAATGTGAAGGGAGGGAAACGTACCTCAAAATGTAAGGTCGAAGGCAGTAAAGCAAAGCAGAAAGACAAAAGTCAAAATTTTGAAGCTTTGAATGGACGGTAACGATTACTCTGGTAAAACGCTCTCAGAGAAGAAGAAGAGACTCGAAGGAAACAAGAGGAACTCAGTCTACAAGATTGCAAAAATGTTTCTCCACATTGCCTTTATCCTTATGTAGGTAAAGACAATTAAGCGGGTCTAATTGAAAATAAGAAGCAAGCGCGGATCAACAGTCGTATTTCACCTTGGAAACACAATTCAACTCAAGTGTACATTAAGCTACGTCACACCACTCCGCACCTTTTCAGGTCACACGTCAGGAAAACAGTGAAACACTCCAATGATGGGATTGTATTTAATGCTCATGTTCCCCATTATACTTTGGCAAAACCAAAGCACTGCATGTCAACTGACATCTGGATTACAATTCTCAAGGGTCGGTCATGATTACTAAAAGACTCCCCCGACATCCAGAATGCCTGACGAGTATTGTGTGCAACTGCTCCGTATCGCCCAAAGACCTAGGGACCCATTGCTCCGCGCCGGTCAAAGGTGCAATAAGATGAGACTTACTCATTCCACCTGCTCCATCAAGCCCAAGGTATAAATACCTTCATAAAGAATTATCAAATACACAATCTCTAATCTCCACTCTCATTACGGTTATATCAAACCTTAAACTGACTTGGCCATTGTAGTGCTAACCATGCAGATATCTCTCCTCTAAACCGTCATATCAAAAATTAACAATACCATTTCAAGATTGACACTGATCAACGACGTTGATTCAAAATCAACGCTTCCGATCCAAAAAACGCCGTAATCGCAACCTTCAATTCACATTGTCGCATTGGAGATTCACCGACGAAACTTTGTTTCATCATAACTTTCGCGATTTTCTCCATTTATAATTACACAACGGAACACTATATTTGACATTATTTCAGGATACTATATCTATATCTAAGCCATAAGTTTTGAGAAGCCAAAACCTGAAGCTTTGGTTTCTTTTCTTTTTCTTTAAATTATAGATTCATAAAGATTGGGAATAAGAAGAGATGGTCAACTAAGTGTCCATTTCTTTCTATTTATTTTTTAAATATTTTTTTATTTTTAAATACTTAACTAATAATAATAATAATAATACTTATAAACAACAAGCATAAAAATAATAAGTGTGGAATAGTGAAGAACACTATAAGGATCTAAAAGAAAAGATTTTCAGTAGCAACCGAATAAAAGAAAATATTTTCAGAAACAACCCGACAAAAAAAGGTTAGTGTTAATAAATAGAGTCCGATACCTCAAACTATGCTTGAGAAAATTACCAGCTTGATGGTTAAAGAGAAGATTTATATTTACCCTAATAAAGCTACTCAGCTGGAAAATCAGCAGGCAAAGGTTATGAAAAATATCAACAAACTGATGGTGGCAAAAAGCCCTAAGATTTTAGCTAGAATGTGACAGTTTCAAGAGAGTGAGACTAGTGCAGAAGATTACAAAACTAGTCTCTTCTATAACAATTGCAAAATTCGATACTAGTGTATAAGAAACAGCTTTTTTCATATGACTATGGAAAGCCCTGCAGACAGTTTTTAATATATTCAATGAAACACTTGATCTAAAAGTATATGGTTTCACAAGAACCGTGCAATGTTTCGAATTGCACCAAATGTTCAATTTCTAGGAAAATTTACAACAACAAACTATTAACATCAGCAAACAGCATATTCGAAGAGAAATGATATTTTGACAACATACATTGTCGGACACTGTACAAATATACGTTTTTGTGTTTTTGTTTATTCACTCTGTCTCTTCTAGACAACTTGACAGTTCTTTAATACAAACATGGATTTACAAGTTGCAGATCTTCACTAGCTTTTGAAGAATATTTGTACACAGGCTTTGTTTATATAATAATCAAACCCATCAGACCTATCAAAATAATTAATTTTATATAGCAATCACAAATTAAGCTTCTTAAATCAGAAAGTATGGAAATAAATACCTATACTGTGAGCTATCAAATCAAAAAATCACTCACATTTTTGTTCTTGTTGATCAAAGCATAGGCATCACTGTATATAGCAACAGCATTTGACAAGACTGCCAGGAATATCATAAAAACAGATAGTATTTTGTCGCTTTTAGTTGCTATGTTGTAGCGATCCCTGTCGGAAAAGAAGAAAATGCTTAATGATAATTGTTGAGTTAATTATCAGCAAAAGCATGAGCAAAATTCCTTCTATAAAACTACTTAAGGGAATGATAAGTAAAATTCATTACAGAACTAAATAAAATTGGTGATCAAACTCACCTCAGAGTGACTGCAGCTGGAAATATGAATCCTAAACAAACAGCAGCAGTTGCTCCAGTGAACTGGAAAATATCCCAAATGCTAGGTATGAAGTTTGCTCCCATGAAGATAATGCCAACGAGGGAAATCGTAATTGATGCAAATCTGAAGTTATCAATAACCAAAGGCCTTTTCGATGAGGTAAATATCAGACCATCTACATTGACCCTTAATCCATAGAAAACTACAGGAAATACAAGAACAAGATGTGCAGCATAGCTAAAACGAACAGCGTCATTGAGCACCGAACCCAAAGGAATTCCAAGATTAGTATCAAAATTGGCAAGCACGTCATCAAGAGTTTCATCACCAAATAGAAGGAACGCAGAGAAGCTTGTCAGTAAGTACACTGAAGAGCATAGAGTAAGGGAAGTACGCACAACCCCGTGCATCCAGGAGGAATCTTCCAGTTCATTATCTATGTTGTGAACTGCAAATAAAGAGTGCACACAATACAACCACCAAATATACATCTATGAAGCGACCATGTAGATCTAGATAGACAACTCCAATAATGTAATGCTCTGACATAACTGAAACTTTTGTAGTAGTTGCCGGCGTTTATTACCACTTGTGAATAAGCTTAAAATTTATACGCAAATTTAAGCAGCCAAGCCTAGCATGAAATATTTATACTCTAATGGTTTTAGAAATTTTGGATTGGACCTAACTCAACCCCTACAAACCGGCTTGTAAGATGAGGAGTCATTCTAACCACAATTAAACATTTTAGATCTCATCCAACATGCGACTCTTAACATGTTGTTAACATGAACTGAACTGTCAAGTAAATGATTGGATTTGGGGTGAACAAAATTTAGTGTGCCCAGTTCAGATAATGGTGCACAGCGAGAAATAAACCGAAATAATGTGAATTAAGACCTCAGCCTTCTTCATGCAAATCAATAACTAACTTAGAGTTACATAGGTCTATTCTGCATAAAAATGCTAAAACAGGATAAATGAGTTCTAAATAAAGGTCTGAAATATTTGCATACCATTGTAGTGACAGATGTATGCGGTCACCAGCACAGGAACTACAGTGAATAGATCAAAAACTGAAGCTGCGTCAGTAATGACCGGGAAGAGTCTGGGCATTCCAATGCCACCACTAATAATCTTGATAATTGAGATCCCCACAGCAATGACAAGGAAAACAACAGCTAACCCAATTGACAATGCAGATGTGTATCTCAATGAATCTGCAACAACCACAGAAAATGCAGATGTGAATCTCAAAACGCAGGTAAGCCAAAAAACTTGTACACAAATTTTGAAAGGGAAAGACTTCGGGTGTGCTACAAAACATCTTAAACCAAGGAACAAAAACATAAACCATAAGTATTCAAATCCTAATATAAATAACTACAAATACAATTTTCACTGTTCTAACTCAAGTAAGCCAAAACATGTGTGAAAAAGAAGTTTGTTTCATTTGGTACAAACCAAAACAACTTAGTAACATAACATGATTTAATAGATAGCCCAATTTGTACTTGAGGGATTATTTATGGGTAGTAATTTTCAGTAATTTGTAATCTAATAATTGATACAACTAATAATATGTTTCTGATTTTCACATCAAGTCATATAAGAAAAGTACAACCACTCACCAATTCGCTTAAGACTAACCAAAGGTGCAAATATAGCAAGTGTTGTAAAAACAAGAACAAATGTACGCCCAGTCCACCAGTAGACACCAAACCATCCTTCAAGGATACCAGAATGGTGAATTCCATTTGAAGTTGTTCCAGAAATCACATCGCCTACACATATGAACAAAACAAAACTGAATTATATAATCTTCAGTTCTTTTCTAAACAGATTGATGGGTAATTAACTAAGTACATGTTTGGATTGACAGTGAGTTTAATGAAATCTCGGGAGACTCAAACCACCACAATTTTGGAAAAAGTTACACTGTGTAGCTTTAACAAAAACAAAGTGCTATCGTGATTTCACACTCATCCAAACCCCTGAAGCACTAACAAAGAAACGTGACACAACACTGGTAATAATTTGAAACATGGAAGTAATTCAATGTAATGTGATGGTATCATTTCGGAGTCAATCAAGACACATCGGACACCAAACACGCCTTCAATCTGAAGCGTCAGTTCTACATGGGTCCGAACATACACTAAAACCAAATTGACGATAACAATGAAAGTAAAATTTTAAGTACTAGACTTTTAAGAATATGGTCTTCACCGATGATAATCATGTAGACAATCAAAGCACCAGTGTTATGGATTACAACACATATCTCCAACAAAGCTTTTCCATATCTCCCAAAGGAATCCCCCATAAGACTTCCATAGGCAGAAAGATTCCCTGCCCTTGAAAACCTAATCATGAACTCAAGTGACTTCTCTGTCAACAATGCTGTTAGGATTATAGCAATAAGACCAGGCACCATTCCCAATTTCTTAACACAAGCAGGCAAACCCATGATTCCAGCACCAATAGTTGTGGTAGCCAAATTGAAAACAGCCCCGGAAAATGAAGCTCCATTAAATTCATGAAATTCGGAATTCGATTCTTGAGACTTAGGTATCAAAGGCGCATTCTCCTCAACAATTTCCCTCTTCTTCCTTGTTTTCTTATTCTCAGAAGCAAGATTCCCAATCGTCATTTTCAGCTTTCAAGTCTTCTCTCCCTCTCTCCCAAATTTTCAAATCAGCTTCTTCAAACTGTCAAAAACAACACACTCATTTCATTTCTCAAGTTCAAAGAAAAATTCAAACTTTAGAATAAACCCCAAATCCAATGGTTAAAAAAACTAAATTCAAAACATGAAACCTAATAATGGTTTAACAAACCCAAAAACTACATTGAATCATAAAACCCAAATATACGTATCAAAATAAGCAATATTTCCAACAATAAATGCAATTAACAAAGAAAAACGAAATCATAATCATAATAATTGAAGTAATTAATTTCAATTCAATGGAATTCCTTGATGATGAAGAAACCTATTTGGCGCGAAATAGGTCGAGAACTGGGGAAGCAAGAACCGAGTAGGTTACCGTTTTCCTAATTTGAAATTGAAATTGTTGATTAATCTTGAAAGTGAAAAACCTAAGCTGCAGATAAAAGGGCAAATCAAATTAGGCACCATTATAATAACAACACAACTTAAGGGATAAGATTAGAACAATAATAGAGTTTATCAAACAAAAAAGATTATATTCTCTTAATCTATTGTTATAAAAGATTTATAAATACACAAAATAGGAAATAGAGTAGATTTATTTATTCTAAATTATTTTAGAGGCAAATTTGGTTTAATAAAGGATTTTATCCAATAAAATTATATTATCTTAATCTTTTTGTTATATAAGATTATAGATACAAAGAATAGGAAATAGGGATAATTATATTTTAAATTTGATTTCATCATTAAATTATTTAAGGGGTAAATTTATTTATGTTTTAAAAAATTTGTTTTTTTATCTATAGTTTGTTTTTTTATCTACAATTATAATAGATTATAATGCATGCAATAGAAAATAGAGCCGATTATAGTTTAAATTTAAGATTGTTACTAAATTAGTTAAAGGTTAAAATTGAAATAATAAAAAATTTATGTTTAAATAGTCCATTTGTCCCGGTAAGATAGGGTGTTTTTATTTTTAATCCCTAAGTCGTTATTTTTTTTGGAAATAATTTTAAATGTTAAAATCTATTTGGTTTTAATCTCAATAGTGAAAATTCGTAGGAAAAATCGAAGAAAAATCTGCATAAAACATGCAGATTTTAAATCCGTAGAAAAATTTGAAGGAGATGAAATCTGCAGATTTTCCTATATATTTTATTTTCAAAGACTTAAATTAAAAATATTTAATTCAGGAATTATTTCCAAAAAAACGGTTTAAAAATAAAAAACCAAAACACGCAAACTTATCTGGACGAAGAGACTATTTAAGTCTAAATTTTAACTCAACAAAAATTGTATTCTCATTTTTTTTACATCAATTCTCAAAGTAGTCTAATAGTTGAGATGTCTCTCTCATTAAAAATGAATAAATAAGATATTGTAGATTTGAATCTATAATATAAGGGTAATGTTAACTTGTGTCTTAGGGGCACATGTTAAGAAAGTCACTTATAGAAAGTTTGTATTGAAAAAAATAATTAAAAAATTAATTTTATAATTTTATTAAAGTCAATACACAATTTCCAAGATAACATTTCTTCATTTGATTCTTAACTTGTGTCCCTAGGACACAAGTTAACATTACCCTATAATAAAAATATTAAAAATAAGATAGTATCTCCAACATAACTTTATTAAGGTATTGTTATATATATATATATATATATATATATATATATATATATATATATATATATATATATATATATATATATATATATATATATATATATATATATATATATATATATATATATATATATATATATATATATATATATATATATATATATTTCTTTCAAATTCCTATAAAAATTTAAAATTATTCATTTCACTTCGTCCAATAAAATTCTAACACATCCTATATATTTGTTCAAATAATATTAGTTGGACAAATTCTTACAAGAGATTTTAAAATTTGTGATAGTTGAACCAGAAACAATTTGCCTTGTCTAACGATAATTTTCGAAGATACTTGGTTTTTGAGAAAAGTGAATTAAAATATTTGAGATTTTGATTAAACCATTAGTAAGTTTTACCCTCGTTATTTAAAAAAAAATACGAAAAATAACCATCTTTTCAAAAAAAAAATCCAAAATAATCAACTTTGGGAGAGGATGCGCCAGGGGAGTTGGGGAAAAAGAAAATTTAATTTTGCAGCCAACAAGAATCAAACACACAATCTTTTGATCAGAAGTCAAACATGTTACCACTACACCACAAATCATTCATATTAATTTGTTTCATCATATATTTAATATATCGTGTATACTTACAGTAGATTAATAAATTACTAAAACTTAGTTGAAATTTTTTTCACTTAGTTTTAAAATAATGTATAATTACATTAGATTAATTTGTTTCATCTCTATATATTTGTTTTAATTATTTTCACTTAGAACTTTTATAACTATTTTAAAATTTTAAATTAACTAAATATATATTTTATTTTATTTTATCATTGTTTTAAAATATATAAGTTAAGAATATTATTTAATATTTGCATTTTAATTTCTTAAGAGTACAATCGCAATTTTATATTATAACATTAAATATAAAATATAGATAATATCCATTCGACCTATCCAATATGAACGTAGATAGTTAAAATATTTATGTTTATTTAAAATTCATTATAATAAAATTAAATATATATATATATATATATATATATATATATATATATATATATATATATATATATATATATTTTATAAAAAGAATTGTTTAATAAAAAAGTATTGTATAAAAGAATATTTTAGTTTTATAAAAATAAACATTAAATAAAATAATGGATGAAAAATAATGGATGAAACATAGTGTAAAAAAATTAAATATTTTAACTAATTATGTTTCACTTCATAACTGACATGACCGAAATCCAGCATCCAAATGGATTTCATTCTTCAAACTGATAACATAACCTCTCAAAAAGAACCATGCTGATGATAACCACTTTTCCGTTTTTTCACCAAACTCTAACCAACTGTCAAATGTAACCTCCTAACTAACTTCAAAATGGCACAACAGAAATAATCGAAAATTGCTAACGGAGTAACAACCCTTCATCAATCGCTCTCCTCAAGTCTCCATTCCAACCCCTTCACATAACAGAATTTTGTTTTCCACCCTCCAACTTCCATAAAAACCTCCAAACCACTATCATTAGAAAAGAGAAAAAAACTCTCTCACGAGAACTTCTTCAACAAACTATAATCTCCCTAACTGAATAACAAAACCTCACAGAGCCAAATTCAACATTGATTCCCAGAAGGAGCCTAAAAGAAAATTCTAACAGAGAATTGAAGACTAAACTTCAACCGAGAGAACCTTCCCATTGGCAACCATTGTGAACTCCCATCACATTACAGAATCCAACTCTGAAAACTCTCTTACAAATCACGCTTCAAAAGCCCTTTCACAACTACACAAGATGCACAAGAGAGAATCCATAGCAGAAAGGGAAAAGAAGCATAGACCAAGGGGAAATCAGTGACAAGAAATTGCAGGAAGAAACTCATGTTTCAAGAAGTTTCGTCAGCTCAAAGAACGTAAGGCACAAATCCAGCTCCTTCATCCTTAATCGACAATGAACCATCTTTATTCTTCAACGATAACGCCACGCCCGCGCACAGATCCTAATCAACCAAGAGCTGAAAAATAATGGATGAAACATAGTGTAAAATAAAATTAAATATTTTAACTAATGATGTTTCATCCATTATTTTATTTAATGTTTGTTTTTATAAAATTAAAATATTCTTTTATACAATACCTTTTTTTATTAAACAATTCTTTTTATAAAATAAAAAATATATATTTTATTTAATTTTATTATAATGAATTTTAAATAAACATAAATATTTTAACTATCTACGTTCATATTTGATATGTCGAATGGATATTATCTATATTTTATATTTAATGTTATAATATAAAATTGCGATTGTACTCTTAAGAAATTAAAATGCAAATACTAAATAATATTCTTAACTTGTATATTTTAAAACAATGATAAAATAAAATTAAATATCTATTTAGTTAATTTAAAATTTTAAAATAGGTATAAAAGTTCTAAGTGAAAATAATTAAGACAAATATATAGAGATGAAACAAATTAATCTAATATAATTATACATTATTTTAAAACTAAGTGAAAAAAATTTCAACTAAGTTTTAGTAATTTATTAATCTACTGTAATTATACACGATATATTAAATATATGAGGAAACAAATTAACATGAATGGTCTGTGGTGTAGTGGTAACATGTTTGACTCCTGATCAAAAGGTTATGTTTTTGATTCTTGTTGGTTGCAAAATTAAATTTTCTTTTCACAAACAACACATTGAGGCGCCACAAGCATTGGCGTCTCCTCTTGGAGGGCCATGCAGGCGCCACAAGCATTGGCGCCTCTTCATGAGGCCCAATGCATGTGCGCCAATGCATCCCTCCTCTAAATTTTGGGGTGGATTTTTTTTTGAAAAGATGGTTATTTTCGTATTATTTTTTTTAAAAACCTGATTATTTTAAAAAAAAATCTCATTTTGTTCATCTCTCAAGACATTGGGTCTCTTGTCTCTAATTCTTAATATAAGAAAATATTTACTTTTTAGATTCATTAAAATTAATATATTTGGATTATATATAGTCCAAATATATTGATTATTTAATAAATCTAAAAAATAAATAAATAAATAAATAAATAAATATATATATATATATATATATATATATATATATATATATATATATATATATATATATATATATATATATATTAAAAATCAAAGGGAGTAATATATAAATTCGTTTAATGAATTGATTGAATATGTAAACGCAATAAATTAGATATATTGTAGATTAACATACTAAAATAAGGGAATTTCTTAATGCACCTTATATATAATTTAGACACCACATGAAAATTTGAAAATACCCTTCAGATTCCAGAAATGCATCTTCGGACGCATATCATGCACTCACAATTCATTCATTTTTGAATCACACCCCAATTCTATGTATCACACCCCAGTTCAAAAATTTCTCTCGAAGTTAGGATTTTAAAATCCAAATACACACTAAATTCTCTCTGAAACACGTCAAATCGAAAGTAAAAACATGTTCAATTTTTGAAATTAGACGTATTCCAACATACCACACCAAATCCAATCTCAATTATATGCAAAATCAAAGTTAAAAATCTGTCTAAATTTTAAATTCCAGAGATTTTTTTCCAATTTGTGTGGGCTTTAAGCAATCATGCAATTTTTGTTAGCGCAAGTGCTGGAAAAATATTGATGAACATTCAAGTTTAACAAGTGCAAGTAACAAGTCACCTTAAACAGTGTATATTCTCAATTTTTATTCACATTACAAACTATCTATCTTTCCACAAACATGAGAAAAAACTAATGAAAAAAATAATAATTATGAGCTTCTTTAATTGGTAACTGATTTATATTATTTTTCGTTAAGATTATTTAGACCACGTGAATTTGTGGTTTTTTTACCGGGATAACCCAGTTTTTCGAAAATATTCCCAAAATAACC
Organism: Lathyrus oleraceus; assembly: GCF_024323335.1. Taxonomy (NCBI): domain Eukaryota; kingdom Viridiplantae; phylum Streptophyta; class Magnoliopsida; order Fabales; family Fabaceae; genus Lathyrus; species Lathyrus oleraceus. The sequence continues at coordinate 117,332,186 of NC_066579.1, forward strand.
CAGTTTTTAGCAAAATTCCCAATCTACCCCACTTTTAGGAGGTGTCGCCAATTGGATTGGCGACTCCTCTTAAAAATTAAAGGGAGGCGCCAATTCAATTGGTGACACCCTTAAAAAAGGCTCAAATAGAAAAAACTCCAACATGAAAGTTGTATATCTTTTCAAGACAATGAATTTGGATAGAAATTTTGCATCATTTGGAATTTTTATGAGAAAGTTATGGGCAGTTGAAGTCGGACTTCTGACTTTTTCAACTGTTATCTAACCTATAATGTCTTGCATTATCGCATGTGTTTTTTTTAGAATTATGAAATTTTGTCCAACATAACATTTGAAGTAGACATCTCAAATTTTGCAATTCACTTGGTCCCACCTCAAAATAATTAAAAATGAGTGAGTTAGGTCCCTGCGAACTTGACCCAAAATTAGGGTTTCTGTCAAAATGACCTATAATGTTTTGAAATGAATGATGAACTTCCAAGTTTCAAATGGATTTTTGATGAACATGAAAGTTGTTCATATGGCGACTCTTCTTAAAAATTGAATGGAGGCGCCAATTGGATTGGCTAGCGCAGGTGCCCTATCCAATCCAATTGGCGCCTATGTGTAGGTTTTAAGAGGAGGCGCCAACTGAATTGGCGACTCCCTCATAAAATGCCTTTTTTGTCTTATAAATAGAAGCGTATGATGCAGCCAAACGAAACTTACAAAGCATGTTACGACATTCGATAACATACCTTCTAGAATCAGTGTGTTTCACTGTAAAGTCAGCAAAGTTGTTCATGTGGAATTTTTTTATTGCCAAGACACATTCTTCTTTGGTACGAAACATGTCTCCCACCTTTAATTCGCCTACTGGTCTCGGATACGGATTATAGAAGACACTGTCGGATGTTTCATCGTCGTGAAGATCCATATTTGTCATATGTTGAGGAGGAATGTAGGCATGACTAGGAGGTATTGGTGGTGGTTGAGCATCATCTTCATCGTCGTTGTTCAGCATGTGATCAACCTGTATCTCGGTCTCCTCTTCTTTTTCATCAACAACGTCGACTTCTACTTTTGCTTCTGGGTTGAGTTCATCTGACCATTGTGCATCATCTGCAGCATTTTCACCAACTTCATCCTGATCGGTTAGTTGAGATTGTTGAGACGGTATACATGGTTGTAGAGTAATGTACAACTCGATACAATCCATGCCTGAATGTTCATGACTAAGAAACATGTCTTGGATGTTGATAATAAGACACTTAAATAGATGGTATCAGTGTCTCATATGCTAGCTAGTTCTGAGATGATGTGTTGGACATTGAAGCTACTCTGAGATAATGTGTCAAGCATGCAAGCCAGTTCTGAGCTGATGTGTCTGTCATTTAAGACAGTGTGAGTTGATGTGTCAAGCATGCTAGCTAGTCATGAGATGATGTGTCTGTCCTGCAAGACAATGTGAGTTGATGTGTCAAGCATGCTAGCTAGTCATGAGATGATGTGTCTGTCCTGCAAGACAGTGTGAGTTGATGTGTCAAGCATGCTAGCTAGTCATGAGATGATGTGTCTGTCCTACAAGACAGTGTGAGTTGATGTGTCGACCTTGCAAGCTATCAAGAAGTTAGTCATCAGCATGCAAGAGACAAGACAGCCACGTGTCAGACACCTAATATGGTCAGAGATGATGTGTCAACCATGCTAGCATGCAGGAGACAAGATTGCCATGTGTCAGACATGCAGATGGTGTCGCCAATTGGTTTGGCGCCTACACTTAAGTCTTGTACATGGTCGCCAATTTGAATGGCGCCCCCATGGAGTCAGTCCTCGAAACCAAGCATTCAGAACTAGCCTTGCATGCATGTACCTATGGTGTCGCCAATTTGAATGGCGCCCCCTCTTTAGGATTGTACATGGTCGCCAAACGAGGTGGAGACACCATGCAAACACAAATTTTTATGCTCTCATCCATTTGCCTATAAATATATCCACTCCTTCAACAATTCTTCCACACCAACATTCTCACTACTTCATCTACAATACTTCTTTTAGAATTTCATCTTCAACAACATCTTCCAATTTCATCTACACCAACTCCCCAACAATATGTCTTTACTCACAATGGGCGAAGCACACAGAGGAACGGTTGCAAACATCGCAACATACGTAAGTTTTTTCTTATACTAACTTTTTATGTTTCATCTCCACCAACCCCATTTTATTTTGAAATACCAACTTAGTCAAGTGTTATATTATTTCTATTATAGGATGTATCAAGGTTTCGAACTCGAGTCCACGAATTTGTCCCAATGGACCCGATGATTCAACCTTATGTTGAACTCGCCGGTTTTGGTCAGATTAGCAAGATTACGTCTTGGTCTATAGATAACAAGTTCATTCTAGCCTTATGCAAAAGATGGAGGCCAGAGACACACACATTTTGGTTTCCAACCGGTGAGTGTACCGTGACGTTAGAAGACGTATACATGCTTTTAGGACTACGAATTGAAGGCAAAGATGTTAATGGTAAGACCAATTATGCAAATTCAATTTGCATGGAGCTTTTAGACACTGATTTGTTAGATGATAATGCTAGAGGTTAAGGTATACTACTCTCACGCCTAAAGTCATATTATAATAGTTTATATTTAGATGAGCATTCTACCGAAGATGCTCGAATAATCAAAACTAGGTGTTATATTATGTTGTTACTAGGATCCTTTTTATTTCCCGAAGGTAGTGGTTCTAGCATGCATATTATGTACTTACCTCTACTTAGACATGTAGATAGAATAGGTAGTTACAGTTGGGGATCCGCATGTCTAGCCTATCTCTATAGTTCGTTGTGCAAAAACTCCCAAAAAGACACATCTACATTTTCTGGATGTGCTGTTTTGCTACAAGCATGGGGATGGTCAAGACTACCGTCTCTAGCACCGGTCAATAACAACCCTTTCACTTTTCCATATGCAAAAAAGTAAGTTGTTTAAATTGCTATATCTTTACTTACTTCCTTACAATTTAGTACCTCTAACTAATTTATTTTAAATTTTTGGTGTAGATGGTCGGCACGTGGTATGAGTTACAGCAGATGTCCGAGACACTGTATTACTCAGTATCGCAACCTGTTGGATCACCTTCGACCGACAGACGTAAGCAAAATAACTTCATTAATTCGTCATATTAAGTTGACTTTTTCTACATTCATTTAAATCCTATCTTCTTTAATATTTCAGTTCATTTGGCATCCATACCTTAATCTGGATCATGAGCATGAGGTCAACCCTGAAGACGCAGCTGTATGGACAGCATGCACACCGATAATACGGTTCACAACAGTGGAGATGCACAACACCGATCGTGTGAAGCTGCAGTTCGGTATGGTCCAGAATATCCCAGATCCCCCAGCTAGCCTAGGAGAATGGCATATGCGTAAAGTGAACGACCAATGGAACTTCAACCCTTGGCAAACCTTCGCAAGATCGGAGTGTCGCAAGTGGAAGCACCGTCATGACCATGTCTTAACTGACGCAGTCATGCCAAATGAGGTAAAACCAAGTCGTACTTATATGGCTTGGTACAGATCGGTTGGATTTCAATTCATCGCGGATGATATGTACCTCTACGACCTACGCCAGACAAGCTACACACAAGAAGGATCAACATCTAACCCCCAACAACATTCTCAGCCCGGTTACTCACAACCACCTATCCGTCAAACTTTCCGTTCCACAAACATACAACCAAAACATGTCATTCACCCAACCCCAATACCAAGAACATCCCCCATACCACCACCAACAAATGGACCATCAACCTCAGACCGAACATCGCTTCGCACCCACACCATCACCCTACCAAAGTCGCCTTAGCCAAAACACTAACCGCCCCTCCTCCTACCGTAGCCAAGAACCCCAAACATCACAATACCAAAACATCCCACAACCATATCTCTTCCAAACACCCCAACAACCTTTCCTAGACCCATCATTCACACCCATGTCTCCCTTCAACCGTCCCGGTCGCCCATCCATGAGTCAACCACACCCCAACTTCTCTGGCATGGGTCATGAGCTCAGCTACGCCAGTACACCACATTGAATACTGAAGACTATGCTGAGTTAGTGTCGCATCACGCGAAAAATCGGCGGGAAAACAAGAACAACAGAGCCGCCACCGTGCGTTATTTATCCCAAAAGAGGGAAAGGAAACGCTCGAAGTAAACCTAGGAAAGAACATGGTCTCGCGACCAAAGAGGATGGGTTCGGGAGTCGGTTATGCGAAGGGAAGGTATTAGCACCCCTACGCATCCGTCGTACTCGACGGGATCCACGCACAATAGAAAGGAAAATGGTTGCTAAACACTGCTCAAACACACACACACTGGCTGAAAGAGACACAAGGAAACAAACAAGACGGACTCGGCAGGATGTCGCATCCTGGGCCTACTTAGTCTATCAGGCATAGACATCAGAGTCAAAGTAGTTCGGACTGGGGAACGACACATGCTCGCTAGGATATCGCATCCTATGCATACGTATCTTCTCGGACGAAGGAGAATCAGAGCATTCGTAGCTCGGCTGACATGCACATAAACAAACACAGGCAAAGGCAAACATGGAGCCCGAATGCCAATCACTGGACTTACATCAGCATCCGAACCGAAACACACACAAGAAGGCAAACGTGGAGCCTGAAGGCCAATCACTGGACTTACATCAGCATCCGAACCGAAACACACGCACACTGGAACCCAAATGCCACTCGATGGACTTACATCAGCTTCCAAGCACACAACAAGACAAAACAAAGACACAGGCGCCCGGAGAGATCAGCTCATCTCCTGCCTACGTACCTCATCTGGTATGAGGATCAGGGCGACGTAGTTCCCCTACGCAGGGATACAGGACTAGCCTAACCAGATAACAGAGGGAGACACAACACTAGGGAGACTACGACTCGAGCCTAGATGTTATCATGCAAAATCAACCCTAAGTTAAGGTTTCTAGCTAACTGGCACAGGGAGCCAGCCTATCCTAGTCATGACTTGCACAGGAAGCAAGCCACACACACACTTAACTTGCACAGGAAGCAAGCCAAGCAAAACCTAACTTGCACAGGAAGCAAGTCTAAACTAACCCTAACTTGCACAGGAAGCAAGTCAAACAAACATACAAGCACAGATAGCACACACTATACACAAGCAAGTGGCTCAAACAAGGGTTAGGTTTTAGTCGAGGGGTCATATCAACCTCAACAAACAAACCTCTGGAACTGGGTGAATGTGCTCTTAACCTTGCCATTGAGGGGCTAAGGTGAAGCAGATGAAAGGTGAGTGAAGATAAGACTTCACAGCTCTTATCCCTGGCCTGGGAGAGCTTAAGACAAGAATGTGTGGGTCCAGAAAGTGGGAACCCTTCTACACATTTGAAACTGACTCAAATGTACAATTGTACAAGATCTTGGGTTTGTATCTGCAATGCATCAACACAGTGGTGTGAGCAAAGCAGATGACACACTGAATAGCAGGGGATAGGTTGCATATCCCTTGGGTTCTGCCAATTGCCTCTTCCCTTAGGAGGTCTTTGACTCTATGCAAGGACAAAATTAAACATCCACAAACATTGCCTCTTAAGGAGGACTTCAGACAGTTGCCTGGTCAAGTAACAGACCAGGTCTTCCAGACTACATGAAGATTAGAAGTATACCTCAATGCAAATTGCTTATACAAGCAAAGCAAAGCAAAAGTTCACAAGGAACTAAGCAACTAAAAAGCACCTGAAACAGTCAAGCAGATGTTAGTATGCAACTTCAAAACAAAGCAAAAAGAAACAGACATCAACAGTCAACACAAGCAAGTGGGTGTGCAAGGCATAAGGCTTAAGGCATGTGAGCCAAGCCACCTACAAAACAAAACATGTTAGACAATGATATTTAGGCAAGCTCAATCAAAAAGAAGTGGTCTCATTGGTCATTTGTTGGTCAACCTGAAAACATAAGCTCAAAGGTGAGTAACAGGACCACTAGGACAAGCCTAGGGTCAAAAAGGAATGAAAAAAAATCAAAACAGAAAAGGGCAAGCATCCAAAATCATGTTCAAACCATTAAGAAACACAACCAATTTGGTTCACACTCATATCAATCATCATCATCATTTCATGAACAAATTAGGTCAAAGTGTTGCAAACAGAAGCTCATAGAAGTCAACAGCAAGACTTGCATCAAAACCAAACTTAAACATTTTCAAAAATCACCAAATAAATCATGATCAATCACAACCCACAGCAAGGTAAGCATGTCAAATTTCATCACATTTGGACAAGTGGAAGGCAGTCAATGAAAATCAGAAAGGCAAAGCAATTTTGAACATGCTCAAAGAAGTCAACCAAACATGCATCAACTTAGAAAAATCATAAATCAGAGATGGGGTATGATAAATGAATGGGACTAAAACCATGGCAAAGATGAGGATGTCTAGTTATCTCATGTAAAATTTCATGTCCATCTAATAAAGTATGAGAATTTCACAAATGAAATGGGAACAAGTGTCACAAAAAGTCAACATATGACCAAGCAGGGGAGAAAATCTCAAACAATTAGGAAATGCCACAAATAATTCCAAGAAAATTCACATGTAAACTAGACATACAAGAGTAGGTTCATGCAAAAAATCAGATCAATTGGAGGTCAAGAAGCATGGTATCAAAAATCATGAAGTTGGACATCAAAGGTGTGACACAAATTGTCACACCCTACTTCAAAAAAATCATAACTCACAAACCAGCAATGATAAATTCACAAACTCTACACCAAAATCACCATGAGTGTGTCTAGTTTAAGCACAAAAAATTTGGGAGCCATTGGATAAAGTATCACCATTTCACAAAGGTTTTGGCAAAAGGTACAAAAATTGGTCACAAGTCACAAACTAATATGCCAAACAAAAACCAATGATCACAAAATTCTGGAAAAAATATGATAAAAAACTAGAGATTGTGATGAACATGATGCAAAAAATCCCATGAATTTTGGATTAAAATTGGATGCGCAATGATTTTTGTAAGTTGGTGATCAAAAATGGAATAAAATGAAAAACAACATGAATTTAATAGGTCATGTGCCACGACCGGTGGCATTTTTGTAAATATGGGGCAGCTTTAATGAAACGCTGCGTCGCGTTTACATGCGTGGCGAGCTACCATTGGCCACATGGCCCAGAAACGTGGAAAAACATGCAGGGCACGGTTTGGAAGATCAAACATGGTTTTGGCATGAAGAAAATTAGGGTTTTGGCCGTGTTCTTCATTTCAAAATTCCAGATTTCCAGCAAGAAAAAGTTGCAACCAAAATCAACAATCCACATACCATTGTGTTCATCTCTTAATGCTCATCAATATTCCAAGATCAATTTACCCTAATACGAACTAACGAGGATGAACCGAGCCAAAACAAATTCACACATCAAACTTCAATCCAACATAACTTTCAAAATAAACAACCATTTTCAATCATTCAAAGCGCAGTATGATCAGGGAAAGGTGATCTACAAAGTGTGTATCATGGTTTTGGAAAGGGTGAGAGTCGAAATTTTACCAAGTTGGGAGAGCAATGTTGATACAGCCGTTATTTGGTGTTTTTGGCCTGAAACAGATGTCCCAAAGGTCTTCAAATGATGAATGATGAAGAAGGTTTGGCTTGAAATGGCTTGGTTTGGATGCAAACAACTTCTGCCATTGATGATGCTTTGCAAAAACAGTCCACAAAAAGCTCTTACAGTTGAAGAATGGTGGTTGAAATGAGCTTAAGATGATGCCTAGATGGTGAAACAACAATGTTTGCTCGTGGTCTTTTGAGGGTTTTTGACAGATTTTTGGAAAATGCAAGAAAAATGGATTTTTGAGAGAATGAGATAACCAAGGTTTTTCTGTGATCTTGTGGCTGCTTCTAGGGTTGCTTCTTGCAGAAAATGATCTCTAAAATACTCTGTTTGATAGTACCAAGCATGGTTCATGAAATGGTGGGATAGATTTGGTGAGAAATGTACTTTTCTTCCAATTTTCAAGCAACTAGGTGATGGCTATGTGTACTGCACAAGAATGGGCCTCCAACAAGTTTTAATCAACATTTCAGAACATGTTTGGATGGTAGGAATGGTTGGAAATGATTAATTTAAAACTTCACTTTTTCACCTTACTTAAAATTAATTCAAGTAGGTTCAAAAATGCCATTTTGATTGGTAATGTTTGGGTGCATGAGGATGAAATATTTGGAAAGATGAGGTCAAATGTGACTTGTAGGAAAAAACCCCACCAAAATTGGCCAAATGGTTTGAGAGATATGGCCTTTTGAAGTTCAAGATTTTGTGAAAATGATTTGATCATAACTTGCCAACCATACATGGGAATTAAGTGTTCTTGGACTTTTTGGAAATGGGAGAACAAGATCTTCAATTTTCATGTTGGGCAAAAATTCATTTGAAGCTTGTATCATGATGTAAGTTTGAGGATCAAGACTTTCCATTTTTGGTAAGTTTCAATTACAGGTCCAGTTTCCATTTTTGGAAATTTCTGATCTGGCTTCAAATTCTTCCATGATGGTGTTTGACATGATATATGAGGCCTATTTGGACATGAATGAGACCACTCAAACCAATTTCCATCACCAAATCACTGATTAAATGGACAGTTGACCAACAGTTGACTTTTAGGGTTTCTGACTGACTGTGTATTGACTGCTGACTTCTGAACATCCAATCTTTGACCTAAACACTTCAAATGGATCCCCAAGTCATGTGAACATGTTGGACCAACCCTAGGGCCTTGGCTCCTTGAGAATTGCACTTGCTTGCTTGACTGACTGATCTCCTGACCAATTTGACCTAATTTCTTGATTGGCTTGCACTTGAGGCAAATGGGACAATGCAATGCTATGCAGTGGACCATGATATGCTATGACCTAATATGAGAATGTATGTACAATGATAGGTGCAAATTTGAGGTGCTACAGCTGCCCCTATTCAATCAGCTGGGAACCCGAATGGATGAGAGCAACGGCTGTCAGACTTTCAGGGTAAACAGGGATTGAATACCAAGAACCGTAGAAATTTGCACAATACAGGGATCCACCAATGGAAACGTCCACTGGGATTTGATATTTGTTACTGGGTATACATTTTTTGGTTTTGTTTTCAAAGGGTACGGCCACATCCAGACATCACAACGATGGTGAATGGGAACAACAATCACAACTAGATGCCAACGGACAACTAGGAAAAACTCAACGTTTATCGGGACCAACGGAGAGGTAACCAGACGTTATTGAATGACTGGAAAAGATACAGCCATACGTCAACGGACGAAATGGGAAAAACTCAACGTTTACCAAGACCAACGGAGAGGTAAACAACTGGGGACGACCAGGAAAAACTCGACGTTTATCGGGACCAACGGAGAGGTAACCAGACATTAATGAATGACTGGAAGAACTCGACCAGACATCGACGGATGAATGGGAGAAAACTCGACGTTTACAGACATCGAAAGATGATGTTTACAGACACCAAAAAAGACCGACCAGACATTTACTGATGGATGGGAGAAAACTCGACGTTTACAGACATCGAAAGATGATGTTTACAGACACCAAAAAAGATCGACCAGACATTTACTGATGAATGGGAGAAAACTCGACGTTTACAGACATCGAAAGATGATGTTTACAGACACCAAAAAGATCGACCAGACATTTACTGATGAATGGGAGAAAACTCGACGTTTACAGACATCGAAAGATGATGTTTACAGACACCAAAAAGATCGACCAGACATTTACAAATGAATGGGAGGACTCAACCAGACATCGACGGATGAATGGGAAAAAACTCGTCGTTTATCGAAACCAACGGAGAGGTAAGTCCACATGGGGAGGGTACAACTAGACATCACCGGATGACTAGGAAAAACTCGACGTTTATCGACACCAACGGAGAGGAGGAAACTCTTCTGGGAGAGTGAACACATCCAAATCATCAACGGACGATCGGGAAAAACTCGACGTTTATCGACACCAACGGAGAGGAGGAATCTTCACTAGGGGAGGGACGACGTTACGAACATCGAAAGATGATGTTTACAGACATCAAAGAAGACCAGACACTTACGCATGACTGGGAATCACCGAAAGATGGTGTTCACCGACACCAAGGAAAACAAACACACGCGGGTGCTGACGGGATACTGACATCCACAAGATGACCGGGCAAGGCTGAACACTTGCAGGGGGGTCTCACTGGGGAGAAGCAGGCTTTCCTTTCACCAACTGATGAGGAAATAAACCTCTATGGGGATTATCAACACCAATTGTTGACTGGAGCAACTGTAGCAAATGCGTTGTACAGGTTGAACAAAAATCCGTCTCTGCAGGGAATACGGTCTAATGGGGTTTCGAACATATGAATGCATATGTTTGATTTTTCTATGGCGTAATGCTCCATTTATGAATGGACATGCTACGCGATTTTTGAGGATGCAATGATTACTACATGCAAAATGCAAATGAACCCTGGCTAGGGAGCCGAAATGATCAGATACTCTGACTCTGTGGGGAGACTCCTCTTGGGGAAATACTCTGCGGGGAACTCTGCTTGGGGAACGGTAAAGCGACTTCACTGGGAGGAAGACTCAACCAATCTTCAGATAGGATAAACCCTGCTTTGGAGAATGTCTGTTACTCCGCTAGGGATAACCCACGCGATCCATAGGTAGAATCAACTCAGCTGGGGATGCCGATATCAGTCTACTACAGAAACCCGTCCAATCCACTGGTAGGATGAACTCTGCTGGAGAAATAAATGCTACTCCATTAGGGACGACCCAACCAATCCATATGTAGGAGAATCACTGCTGGAGATGTATTTCATGAGACCCGCTCCACTCGGGGAACTTGCTGAGGAAAAACCACACCATTCTGCTGAGGAGAACGATCCTAGTGGAGAGAACAACCATAGTGGTGAGAGTAACAACTCTGTTGAGGATGATAACACGTCATATCATACTGGAGATGAATTCCCACAAACCTGCTTGGGATAGGCACTCACGGCCATACTGGAGATAATAGCATCACAAAACCAATTGTTGGGGAACACACCAACAGTCTACTGATAGACTCCACTGGGGTGTTCCCGGGGAGAATAACTGCCAGGCGCTCAGCGGGGATTCTCAACTGGGGAAATCTGCAAGCATAGGCCTGCTGGGGAGAAGCAATCCTTAGATCTGCTGGGGAAAGAAGGTACTGTCCACAGGTATCTCTGCAGGGGAAATAACTCTGATAGCTTCAATACTGGCTTGGGCTGGGGAGACGTCCTCCATCCTGAGAAACATTCTGCCCCTGCCCCTGCTGGGGACGTGATAACCTTCAGGCTCGCTGAGGAGACAACGATCTCGAATCTGCCAGGGAGATCACACTCTTAATCCTCTGGGGAGATACAGCTTGTTTGACAGGGGTGTCGGTCGACTCGTCGAACACTGGTATCCATCATCCACCCATAGTGTTGACTTTCCACTTTTAAGAACTCCCAGACTCTTCTGGACTTTTCTGCTCCATCATCTTGTATTCCCAACTCGTCCGTACTTCATGGAGGTTTGAACTCTTGGGATTCATACATACTTTCCAATCATCCGACTTTGAAGAGTCTTCTTGATTAACTTTCCAGGATCGTCGTCGTAACTTTCATCGTCTTTTCACCGCTCAACTATCCGTTGCCCCTAATCAGGCTCTGCACAAGAGATCGTCAGATAAAAGCGTGCCCCAGGTATGCCCCAGATGTTCTGATATTTCAACACTCAGGTCACTCAAACTTCCGAATAAGATTTCCAGATTTCAATCTCGCAAGCATGCATCAGAAGGGACCTCTATGTTTCAAAAATGCAAATATTCTTATCAAAATGAATAGATGTTTTCGTAATCAAAACAGTAATGACACAAAAACAAAATTTATTTGACCGAGCACACGCTTTATTGACTGGAACAAAAGATGACTCACAACCGAGCAACACACAGGAAGCAAACCCTGGAAAGAGGTGATTGCACACAAAAGGAAAAATCTATCCTAATGGCAACGTGAAATCGTGATCTCATCGGGTTCCAACTCAGTTACACCTCATATGCCCTCAAGACTTTTCACACTTTCTGTCTTCTGAATAAGACGCTTCCGATTGATCTCTGTCGGAGACTACCCAAGTCATCCAAAGCGCAAACGATCATGCTAGACGCAGTTGTTCGTTTCATTCCCTCTTTTGCCTGGACCGCCCTTTCGGGTTTCAGTCCACCGGGATACCCTTTTTTGCCCAAGTCGCCCTTGCGGGTTTTCAACTTGCCGGGTGTACAGTTCTTTTCTTTTATTTTTATCCCTAACTTTTGCCCGAACCTTTCTCTTTTTCTTGGTTCGCCGGGATGCCCCTTTTTTGCCTGGACTCTTTATTCTTTTTTGTCCAGCGGGTTTCTTTCACGAAGTATTTTTTAACTGCGTCCGCATTCACAGGGAATGGAAAATCGTCGTCATCCGTGGTTATTAACAACAAGGTTCTGTCAGATGGGACCCTCTTGACCACGAACGGACATTCATAACTGTTTGTCCATTTGCCCCACAATTGTCTTGAGGAGGAAGGATCCTTTTCAACCAACTCTTCCACGTGGTACGCGCGAGGTCACACTTCTTGGTTAACAACATGCTTCGTTTACTGGGTACAACTGCCCCATGCCAGGTAACTGTCAGCCCTTTCCCTCAGTTGGGCTCAACGTGTCATTCCGAGTCCTTATCCATTCAGTCTTCTCTGATTTCTCATATTTCTGTGAGGAAGACACTGCCCCAGGTAGATGCACATCCCTAGGTTCGATATCCAGGATACAGACTTTATGTTCAGCCACCATTGTTGGTGCAACCAACTGTGATCCGGGAAGCACTAACTTATTCACCTCATCTCCTTCCCCCTCAGACATCGGAATCCGTTCGGATTCGGGGTCAGACCCCTCCTCCGGGATCAGTCATTCTCAATCTTTCGATTTGAGTACCTCGAGATGTCCTCATCAGGGACCTCAAACTTCCTTGGTTGATAACCTTTCCATGGGTTGCTACTAGCTTCTTAAACACATATCTGATCAGATCCATTTTGGACATCCACAAAGTGGTATGAATCAGCATACACTGTCTCAGTCGGCGAGCAGCCTATGCCGAAGTACATCAAGTTTTTTCGAGCAGTGAGTGTATTGTTTCACAGTCGATAAACTTTTTGCTTAGGTAAATTGCATACTCTTTTCGACAAGACTAGTCATGCTGACTCAATACGCACCTCGTAGACCCCTCGAGGGTTATCAAGTACCGGATTAACAGTTATTTCTTTCACTGAGGTATCGGAATCAGAGGTTCCTACAACTTACCCTTTTTTTTTTTTTTTTTTTTTTTTTTTTTTTTTTTTAGCAGGATCAACCTTGATTCCTCTGATTCTCTCACAACAAGCCTCGGTAGCTTGATGGACAACACTCCATAAGTGCACTGATTCAGACTCAAAAGTATGAGTTATCTCAACCGGTCAAACGACTTGCCCCAAGTCTACCAGATGCCCCTGTTCTGCTTGGGACTTTGCCATCATGTCATCAACATGGCATTTGCTTTCACGATGAATCATATCACGAAACAAAGTCACCGTAGACCTCTGATACGTGGCACCGGCCTCATGTGACGGAACGACATCAACTTAGAACAAGAAGGTGCCCCTTGTGTGATGGACCTGGTTTACTTCATATCATCTGGCAACAATTCAATCTGGTCTGGGCCAAGAAGTCATCCATGAAGATAAACACTGAGACCTGAGCCACATAATCAACCAATACCTCATTGTGATGTACCGGGAATCCATCTTTCAGATTAGCTCTGCTCGCATCTTGATAGTCTATTCACACCTTCTCTCTTTCTCATCCTTTGTCGGCCTCAGCTTTTGCACAGTCTCCTCCTGATGGTAGTTTATGCCCCAAAACATTGGTATCCCACCTTGGTGTATCTAGATACAACCAGGCACATGTATCAACCTTCTCTTTCAAAAGGGCTACCATTCTGCTCTTGACTTGCCTCTGAAGCGACCTCAGCTTTTCGCTTTCTAACCTCGGCGGAGTTTGGAGTAACAATCTTGAATCGCTCCTCGTGTGGTTGAATCACCTTCTCCTCTTGTTTCAATGACCTGGCTAATTCCAGCAAATCACAATCTTCTTCGCCTTTTTCTCTGGCATGATAGATCGAATTGTCGAAGTCATACAGAGGTGTAACCAAATCGTTATCGGTGAGATCAGGAGAGTAATCACTTTGGAACGAGACAAAATCAAAAGGAAAGAGAATGAAAAAAAAACGTTGCCATTTTTATTTGTTTTTTCCTTTTTTAAATTGCAAAATTAAATGAAAAATAGGGAACACCGCCTTTAACTACAAAAACATCCATTCATCACTGATGCAAAATGTTGCATAATGAAACACATGAGATGGCCCTTACAATGGACCATTACGTTTCGGGCAAAACGTATGGCTTTCATGCAAACAAAAATTGAAAAACAGAAATACTACTCTTCAGAATGAGTGACAGTGATGCTTTTGGAGTCCTTCCAGTTTCCTGGTACGCACGACTTTATCCACAACTCGAGTTCGTGGTCGCTGTCAACATCTTCACCCACTGAACGGGCATGACCAGGATCCAACATTCCTGCGCTGACGAAGGCGTACAGTGGACGACATCCTCTGTCTGGTCTAGACGACTCTAAATCCGGCTGATAACCGACTCCAAACATGTCTGCTTTTGCCACGATGTCGATGATCCTCCCCCAGCCTTGGGCCTCTTTGTTCTTCACCACTTCCAGAGCTTGTTTATAAGAAGAAATGGACAGCTTCTTCTTTTTCCCAGCGACAAAGGCATTCTCCACCTGGACGGTTTCAACTGCCAGACTGGGTGCTTTACATCTTTCCTTGTCCATTTCTACTTTCTTCATCTTCTGGGTCGGGTCCTTCATCAATACACACCCTTCTGTAGTGACAGTCGCACAAGCATTATCAACAACAGGGAAGGCTCCATCCCGTAGCAGAAGTTTTGGAACCATAGCCATTGGACCTTTTAGCTGACCCTCTTCAATCACTTCTATTCCTTTCTTGACCTTTTTCATCATCTTTACCTTTACTGGTCCCTGCCTGAGTACGGGGTTGACATCCTCATTCATTATCTGGGCCAAGCTGATAGCCTTGGAGTCCACCAGATCTTGGACAATATGCTTAAAAGCTCTGCAACCTTCAATGCTGTGTCCGGGTGCCCCAGAGTGAAACTCGCACTTGGCACTCTCATCATAGTTGGCAGGCCTCCGCTGCTGTTCTATAGGAATCAAAATCCTCGGCCGAACTAATCCCAGATCCCTCAACCTTTGGAAAAGAAAGGCATAAGTCACCGGTGGTTCCTCAAACTGACGATCCTCATTCTTCTTCTTCACCTGGCTCTTAGCTCCCGGTGTCTTCTGTTGAGGTGGCAGTTGTTGCTGTTGAGCAGGTGGATTGCTGACAGGAGTGGTTACAGTGGCAGCATAAGGATGATAACGATCTTTACTACGTTCTTTCTTTGCAGGCACACCAACTGGCTCAACTTCCCTCTTGAATGGACCACTGTCGGAGGACTTCCTTGCCACAGTACCAGAAGGTTTGTTCACTTCGGAGGACGGAGCCTTCCCCTGGACTTTCTCCACTATCAGCCATTTCTCGATCCTTTCCAATCTTTCAGACATGGCTTTCTGTCCCAAGGCAAGCCCTTGCACAACACTGAACAACTCCCTCATCATCCCTTTCAGCTCAAGGATGTCGGCGTTGGGAAGACTCATCAGCTTGGATTTGTTGACCCCCAGCAGGTTATCCGAACAGGCGAGTTACGCGCACTGGTTGAATACTGGAACCTACAAAACAGCAAACGGGTTAGTATGACTCACACATGCAATGTCTGTCCGTACTAGGAATATTCAGTCCTCTTTTTTTTCTGGTTTCATTGAGACAGATAAAATTTCATCAACAACATTTTGACATCTGGATGTCTCTCAACCGGGGTTTTTAATTTAAAAATAATGGACCCTGAGTACGGATAGACATGAGTTGAATGCAGATGACTGCGAGATGATATGATGCAAATGCATGAATGCAGGCCCTTGTGCCACCAAGTCAACTGTAGACCCTCTGCTTTTCTGAACCAGTCAATTTGCGGGACCAAGTCACCATAAATCCAACTTGGGGAGTTCCGAAATAAACGGAACCGGAGATTACATCACTATCTTCACAGGAACAACCACTGAACGGGTGACAAACGGATCCTCTGAACAAGTACTCTCAACTCAGCCCGGGGATCCGAAATAAACGGAACCCACTGATAAACCACGGACAGAACTCTGGCGTTCCAGCAATAAATGTCCACAGTCCATAGTCACCGTCAGTACCAAGAGTCACCAACAAATCAGTAACTGTACCTGTAATGATCAAACCCTCCCCACTCACGGGTGTCATCTAGGCCAGGGTAAAGTCGAAGAGAAACACAGCATAAATAACCTTTCGCAGAATACCATCATATACACACCTGAAGTATGTAACGACAATATCCCACCAGGGTCTGAACTGCTCGTGATATCAATGTTCCGCTAAGTGGCGCAATACCACCCGCTTCCCATGAATCACTCTATTCCTAGGTTCCCTAGATTTCACTCATAGCCTGGGTATTGGGCCTTTTACCTCAAGTAACTCCCACCCCCAAACAGAGAAACACAGACAACACAGCAGATGAATATGAATGAAATGCAAACATTAATGCAAATAATAAATGCAAACAGTAAGTGCACATATATACAATGAATGCAATAAATACAACAGCAAACAGCAACCAAAATCCTAACCTAGGGAGCGCTAGGAGAGACTCGCTCAGGGAAGATGGACCAGCAGAGGTCAACTTCTCTTTTCCCCAGCAGAGTCGCCAGCTGTCGCATCACGCGAAAAACCGGCGGGAAAACAAGAACAACAGAGCCGCCACCGTGCGTTATTTATCCCAAAAGAGGGAAAGGAAACGCTCGAAGTAAACCTAGGAAAGAACATGGTCTCGCGACCAAAGAGGATGGGTTCGGGAGTCGGTTATGCGAAGGGAAGGTATTAGCACCCCTACGCATCCGTCGTACTCGACGGGATCCACGCACAATAGAAAGGAAAATGGTTGCTAAACACTGCTCAAACACACACACACTGGCTGAAAGAGACACAAGGAAACAAACAAGACGGACTCGGCAGGATGTCGCATCCTGGGCCTACTTAGTCTATCAGGCATAGACATCAGAGTCAAAGTAGTTCGGACTGGGGAACGACACATGCTCGCTAGGATATCGCATCCTATGCATACGTATCTTCTCGGACGAAGGAGAATCAGAGCATTCGTAGCTCGGCTGACATGCACACAAACAAACACAGGCAAAGGCAAACATGGAGCCCGAATGCCAATCACTGGACTTACATCAGCATCCGAACCGAAACACACACAAGAAGGCAAACGTGGAGCCTGAAGGCCAATCACTGGACTTACATCAGCATCCGAACCGAAACACACGCACACTGGAACCCAAATGCCACTCGATGGACTTACATCAGCTTCCAAGCACACAACAAGACAAAACAAAGACACAGGCGCCCGGAGAGATCAGCTCATCTCCTGCCTACGTACCTCATCTGGTATGAGGATCAGGGCGACGTAGTTCCCCTACGCAGGGATACAGGACTAGCCTAACCAGATAACAGAGGGAGACACAACACTAGGGAGACTACGACTCGAGCCTAGATGTTATCATGCAAAATCAACCCTAAGTTAAGGTTTCTAGCTAACTGGCACAGGGAGCCAGCCTATCCTAGTCATGACTTGCACAGGAAGCAAGCAACATACACACTTAACTTGCACAGGAAGCAAGCCAAGCAAAACCTAACTTGCACAGGAAGCAAGTCTAAACTAACCCTAACTTGCACAGGAAGCAAGTCAAACAAACATACAAGCACAGATAGCACACACTATACACAAGCAAGTGGCTCAAACAAGGGTTAGGTTTTAGTCGAGGGGTCATATCAACCTCAACAAACAAACCTCTGGAACTGGGTGAATGTGCTCTTAACCTTGCCATTGAGGGGCTAAGGTGAAGCAGATGAAAGGTGAGTGAAGATAAGACTTCACAGCTCTTATCCCTGGCCTGGGAGAGCTTAAGACAAGAATGTGTGGGTCCAGAAAGTGGGAACCCTTCTACACATTTGAAACTGACTCAAATGTACAATTGTACAAGATCTTGGGTTTGTATCTGCAATGCATCAACACAGTGGTGTGAGCAAAGCAGATGACACACTGAATAGCAGGGGATAGGTTGCATATCCCTTGGGTTCTGCCAATTGCCTCTTCCCTTAGGAGGTCTTTGACTCTATGCAAGGACAAAATTAAACATCCACAAACATTGCCTCTTAAGGAGGACTTCAGACAGTTGCCTGGTCAAGTAACAGACCAGGTCTTCCAGACTACATGAAGATTAGAAGTATACCTCAATGCAAATTGCTTATACAAGCAAAGCAAAGCAAAAGTTCACAAGGAACTAAGCAACTAAAAAGCACCTGAAACAGTCAAGCAGATGTTAGTATGCAACTTCAAAACAAAGCAAAAAGAAACAGACATCAACAGTCAACACAAGCAAGTGGGTGTGCAAGGCATAAGGCTTAAGGCATGTGAGCCAAGCCACCTACAAAACAAAACATGTTAGACAATGATATTTAGGCAAGCTCAATCAAAAAGAAGTGGTCTCATTGGTCATTTGTTGGTCAACCTGAAAACATAAGCTCAAAGGTGAGTAACAGGACCACTAGGACAAGCCTAGGGTCAAAAAGGAATGAAAAAAAATCAAAACAGCAAAGGGCAAGCATCCAAAATCATGTTCAAACCATTAAGAAACACAACCAATTGGGTTCACATTCATATCAATCATCATCATCATTTCATGAACAAATTAGGTCAAAGTGTTGCAAACAGAAGCTCATAGAAGTCAACAGCAAGACTTGCATCAAAACCAAACTTAAACATTTTCAAAAATCACCAAATAAATCATGATCAATCACAACCCACAGCAAGGTAAGCATGTCAAATTTCATCACATTTGGACAAGTGGAAGGCAGTCAATGAAAATCAGAAAGGCAAAGCAATTTTGAACATGCTCAAAGAAGTCAACCAAACATGCATCAAATTAGAAAAATCATAAATCAGAGATGGGGTATGATAAATGAATGGGACTAAAACCATGGCAAAGATGAGGATGTCTAGTTATCTCATGTAAAATTTCATGTCCATCTAATAAAGTATGAGAATTTCACAAATGAAATGGGAACAAGTGTCACAAAAAGTCAACATATGACCAAGCAGGGGAGAAAATCTCAAACAATTAGGAAATGCCACAAATAATTCCAAGAAAATTCACATGTAAACTAGACATACAAGAGTAGGTTCATGCAAAAAATCAGATCAATTGGAGGTCAAGAAGCATGGTATCAAAAATCATGAAGTTGGACATCAAAGGTGTGACACAAATTGTCACACCCTACATCAAAATAATCATAACTCACAAACCAGCAATGATAAATTCACAAACTCTACACCAAAATCACCATGAGTGTGTCTAATTTAAGCACAAAAAAGTTGGGAGCCATTGGATAAAGTATCACCATTTCACAAAGGTTTTGGCAAAAGGTACAAAAATTGGTCACAAGTCACAAACTAATATGCCAAACAAAAACCAATGATCACAAAATTCTGGAAAAAATATGATAAAAAACTAGAGATTGTGATGAACATGATGCAAAAAATCCCATGAATTTTGGATTAAAATTGGATGCGCAATGATTTTTGTAAGTTGGTGATCAAAAATGGAATAAAATGAAAAACAACATGAATTTAATAGGTCATGTGCCACGACCGGTGGCATTTTTGTAAATATGGGGCAGCTTTAATGAAACGCTGCGTCGCGTTTACATGCGTGGCGAGCTACCATTGGCCACATGGCCCAGAAACGTGGAAAAACATGCAGGGCACGGTTTGGAAGATCAAACATGGTTTTGGCATGAAGAAAATTAGGGTTTTGGCCGTGTTCTTCATTTCAAAATTCCAGATTTCCAGCAAGAAAAAGTTGCAACCAAAATCAACAATCCACATACCATTGTGTTCATCTCTTAATGCTCATCAATATTCCAAGATCAATTTACCCTAATACGAACTAACGAGGATGAACCGAGCCAAAACAAATTCACACATCAAACTTCAATCCAACATAACTTTCAAAATAAACAACCATTTTCAATCATTCAAAGCGCAGTATGATCAGGGAAAGGTGATCTACAAAGTGTGTATCATGGTTTTGGAAAGGGTGAGAGTCGAAATTTTACCAAGTTGGGAGAGCAATGTTGATACAGTCGTTATTTGGTGTTTTTGGCCTGAAACAGATGTCCCAAAGGTCTTCAAATGATGAATGATGAAGAAGGTTTGGCTTGAAATGGCTTGGTTTGGATGCAAACAACTTCTGCCATTGATGATGCTTTGCAAAAACAGTCCACAAAAAGCTCTTACAGTTGAAGAATGGTGGTTGAAATGAGCTTAAGATGATGCCTAGATGGTGAAACAACAATGTTTGCTCGTGGTCTTTTGAGGGTTTTTGACAGATTTTTGGAAAATGCAAGAAAAATGGATTTTTGAGAGAATGAGATAACCAAGGTTTTTTTGTGATCTTGTGGCTGCTTCTAGGGTTGCTTCTTGCAGAAAATGATCTCTAAAATACTCTGTTTGATAGTACCAAGCATGGTTCATGAAATGGTGGGATAGATTTGGTGAGAAATGTACTTTTCTTCCAATTTTCAAGCAACTAGGTGATGGCTATGTGTACTGCACAAGAATGGGCCTCCAACAAGTTTTAATCAACATTTCAGAACATGTTTGGATGGTAGGAATGGTTGGAAATGATTAATTTAAAACTTCACTTTTTCACCTTACTTAAAATTAATTCAAGTAGGTTCAAAAATGCCATTTTGATTGGTAATGTTTGGGTGCATGAGGATGAAATATTTGGAAAGATGAGGTCAAATGTGACTTGTAGGAAAAAACCCCACCAAAATTGGCCAAATGGTTTGAGAGATATGGCCTTTTGAAGTTCAAGATTTTGTGAAAATGATTTGATCATAACTTGCCAACCATACATGGGAATTAAGTGTTCTTGGACTTTTTGGAAATGGGAGAACAAGATCTTCAACTTTCATGTTGGGCAAAAATTCATTTTAAGCTTGTATCATGATGTAAGTTTGAGGATCAAGACTTTCCATTTTTGGTAAGTTTCAATTACAGGTCCAGTTTCCATTTTTGGAAATTTCTGATCTGGCTTCAAATTCTTCCATGATGGTGTTTGACATGATATATGAGGCCTATTTGGACATGAATGAGACCACTCAAACCAATTTCCATCACCAAATCACTGATTAAATGGACAGTTGACCAACAGTTGACTTTTAGGGTTTCTGACTGACTGTGCATTGACTGCTGACTTCTGAACATCCAATCTTTGACCTAAACACTTCAAATGGATCCCCAAGTCATGTGAACATGTTGGACCAACCCTAGGGCCTTGGCTCCTTGAGAAATGCACTTGCTTGCTTGACTGACTGATCTCCTAACCAGTTTGACCTAATTTCTTGATTGGCTTGCACTTGAGGCAAATGGGACAATGCAATGCTATGCAGTGGACCATGATATGCTATGACCTAATATGAGAATGTATGTACAATGATAGGTGCAAATTTGAGGTGCTACAGTTAGCTGAATACCTCAACGGATCTTCTCCTGTAGGAGGTAATGACGCTTCTGGACCATCAGATGAACAAACACCGGTGCAGAATCGTCAACGTGGGTTAGGGCCAAGGGTTAGGGTAGCTAGGGGATGTGGGACCGGAGGTCGGTTAGGTGATCCCGGTCATCACCATTAGGATTCTTTGTGTAAACTCCAAATTTTATTAATATCAATTCGTATTATATCAAATTTATCTTTGTGTAAACTCCAAACATTAGGTTTCTTTGTCTAAACTCCATTTTGGCAAAATTCACATACACATGTTTTGACAGAAACCCTAATTTTGGGTCAACTTCGCAAGGACCTAACTCACTCATTTTTTATGATTTTGAGGTGGGACAAAGTGCATTGCAAAGTTTGAGATGTCTACTTAAAATGTTATGTTGGATAAAATTTCATAATTCTAAAATAAATACATATGATAATACAAAACATTATAGGCCACATAACAATTAAAATGTCAAACAGTCCAAGTTCAGGTGCTCATACCTTTCTAAAAAAAAATGCAATCGATGCAAAATTTTAGTCCAAATTCATTATCTTGAAAATATATACAACTTTTATGTTAAAGGTTTTGTCATTTGAGGCTTTTATCATTCAAACAGAAGGGCTTGAAGTTGGTCCCTTTTGGCAAAATTCACATACACATGTTTTGACAGAAACCCTAATTTTTGGGTCAAGTTCGCAAGGACCTAACTGACTCATTTTTAATTATTTTGAGGTGGGACCAAGTGCATTGAAAAATTTGAGATGTCTAATTAAAATGTTATGTTGGACAAAATTTCATAACTCTAAAAGAAATACATGCAATAATGCAAGACATTATAGGTCAGATAATAGTTGAAATGTCAAAGAGTCCAAGTTCAGGTGCCCATACCTTTCTCAAAAAAAATGCAAATGATGCAAAATTTTAGTCCAAATTCATTTTCTTGAAAAGATCTACAACTTTTATGTTGAAGGTTTTGTCATTTGAGGCTTTTATCATTCAAACAGAAGGGCTTCAAGTTGGTCCCTTTTGGCAAAATACACATACACATTTTTGACAGAAACCCTAATTTTGGGTCAAGTTCGCAAGGACCTAACTCACTCATTTTTAATTATTCTGAGGTGGGACAAAGTGAATTGCAAACTTTGAAATGTCTACTTCAAATGTTATGTTGGACAAAATTTCATAATTCTAAAAGAAACACATGCGATAGTGCAAAACATTATAGGTCAGATAACAGTTGAAAAACTCAGTAGTCCAACTTCAACTGCCCATAACTTTCTCAAAACAAATCCAAATGATGCAAAATTTATGTCCAAATTCATTGTCTTGAAAATATCTACAACATTCATGTTGGAGGGTTTTCCATTTGAGCCTTTTTTAAGGGTGTCGCCAATTGAATTGGCGACTCCTCTTAAAAATTACACATAGGCGCCAATTGGATTGGCTAGGGCACCTGCCCTAGCCAATCCAATTGGCGCCTCCCTTTAATTTTTAAGAGGAGTCGCCAATCCAATTGGCGACACCTCCTAAAAGTGGGGTAGATTGGAAATTTTGCTGAAAACTGAGTTATTTTGGGAATTTTTTCGAAAAACTGGGTTATCTCGGTAAAAAAATCAGAATTTGTTACTATGACGAACTCACTGCATAAAAGAATTATTAGCTAATATTATGAGGACAATTGGTTAAGAGACCATGCTCTTGGTAAATCTCATGTGTGTCACATGTTGGGTGGGTATGTTTGTTTGTGTCATGTAGTATATTGAGGAGGCTAAGAACCTCCTCAAATTCAAGTAAAAAACCTCTTTTAAATCTCCGAATTTCAAAATCTGAATTTTAAAAAGATATATTTGAATATTGAAGTATGAACCATTTTTGACAAAAATAGGTGTGCCTTATTAGTAAAGTGATTTTGATATAAAATAGATGTGCTCGAATAGAAATCTAGACGATACGAAAGACATTTTAGAGTTTTAATAAGGTATATAATCACTGTCGCATCCGCGAAAAATCAACCGGCGAGACTCAAATAAAAACAACACAGAGCCGCCACTGCGCGTTATTTATCCCAAGATAGGGAAAGGAAACGCTCAAAGAAACCTGGAAAGGAAATGGTCTCGCGACCAAAGAGAAAGGGTAAGGGAGTCGGTTACGCAAGGGGAAGGTATTAGCACCCCTCACGTCCGTCGTACTCGACGGGATCCACGTTCTAAAATAAAGAACAGGTTGCTAAAACATCACACACACACACAAGGGAACGCAGGTGGGGTTAAGAGAAAGGGCTCGATAGGACGTCGCATCCTATGCCTACATATCTCGTCTGGAACGAGAATCAGAGCCACTGTAGTTCGGCTTACGCACGCCAAACAACACAAAACATACAAACACACAAGGGTGGCAAACATGGAGCCCGACAACCACTTGATGGAATTACGTCGGCATCCGAACCAAAACACGCACAAAACAGCAAACGTGGAGCCCGACCGCCAATCACTGGACTTACGTCGGCATCCGAACCAAACACACAATCAGATAACAAGTAAACACACGCAAAAAAGAAAAAGGTTGCCCGGAGTGGTCTCGCACGACCACCTGCCTACATACCTCGTCTGGAACAAGGATCAGGGCGATGTAGTTCCCCTTAAAGGGACTGAATTACTAGCCAGAAACCAGGGGAAGACACACTACCAGGGAGCTGGACTCGAGCCTAGTGTTGTCATGCATCGTTACCCTAAGTTCAGTTTTCTATCCTACTTGCATAAGCAAACTACTCCTATCCAGGAAAGAAGCAAGCATACAAGCATACAAAATAATTCAAGCATACATCAAATGAGAACAAGCATCTCAAACAGATATCCACATAGCACGCACTATAACCAAACAAGTGGGCTCACACAATAGGTTTGACTGCCTCAGCAAGTCATCTGTACAGGCTGTGTTTGCTCTTAACCTTGCCATTACGAGGCTAAGGTGAAGCAGATGAGAGGTGAAGTGAGGATCAGACCTCACAGCTCTTATCCCTGACCAGGGAGAGCTTCAGACAAGGGAGCGTGGGTCCAGAATGGAGGGACCCTTCTACGCTCAGAGACTCTGACACAATGTGCACTGCACAAGATCTTGGGCTTGTGATCTCAATGCTACAACCATGTAATGGGAGCAAGGAGAAGACTCAACTGAATAGTGGGGGATAGATTGCATATCCCTACCTTCCACCAATTGCCTTGATTAAGGACTTTACCTACTTAGGCACAATATTAAACAATCACAAACATTGCCTCTTAAGGAGGACTTCAGACAGTTTGCCCGGTCAAATAACAGACCGGGTCTCCAGACTACATGAAGTTAGGAAGTTATACCTCAATGCAAGTTGCTTAAGCAAAGCAAAGCAAAAGTTCACAAGGAACTGAGCAACTAAAAGTACCTGGAAACAGTCAAACACAGTTAGTACTCAGACAGACAAAAATAAACAGCAAGTATTAATCAGTCAGACTATACAAACTAATGCACAACAAAGGCAAGCTATGAGCTCAAGCCCAAACTTCACAACCTACAAAACAAAGTTATGTTAGTGTACAAACATCAAACAACATCAATTGAATTGACTTGGATCATTCTCCATGAGCCTTGTGCTACTCATCCTGAAAAATCAAGCAAATATTAGCAACAAGACCACTAGGCCAAGCCTAGGGTCCAAAAGCAAGAAAAATTCCTAAACAGCAAGGTATCTCTAACCAAACTCAAATTAATGTCAATAGAAAACCAACACAATTAGTCCCATATTTATATCATTCATTATATTCATTTCATGCATAAAACAATCCAACTTAGGTCAAATGGAACACAAAACATCCAAACAGAACTATTGCATCCAATTCCATATCAAAACAATTCCAAAAATCCTCAAATAATTTACACCTAAACAGGGTCTATTCAAGGTATGGCACACCAAATTTCAGCTTAATTGGGCAAAGGAAACCATGTCAATGAAAATCAACAAAAACAGACACAATTACATGCTCCAAATCACAATATCAACACATGCATTCACTTCAAAAATTCACAAGTCAATGAAAACAGTAAAGAAATGAGTGAGACTAAAACAGGGATGTCACATCATGTGTCTACAACAAGCATATCAAATTTCATGATCATTCAATACCATATGAGCATTTCACAAGGATATTTCAAACACATGTCACACAAGCTTGCACATTTGACCAACAGAGATGAAAAATAGCAATCAAATTGAAAATGCCACATAAAATTCCACAAAAATTCACATAGCATCTTAACATGTTAATGAATCTCCATGTAAAATTTCACATCATTCTAACAAGCCTAAGCCATTCAAATAAATCCAGCAAGTTGACATAATGAGGTGTGACACAAATTGTCACACCTAGGTTCCAAAATTCATAACTCAATCACCAGGAATCCAAAATTCACAAAATTTACATGTAAATAAGCATCAACCAGTCCACAATCACCATAAAAAATTTCAAGCATTTATTTTAGAGCATGAGGATTTCACAATGGATATGGTAGAATGTATCAAAAATGCACGCAAGTGAAACAACCCTAGGTCAAACCCAATTTCTACCAAGCACAACTTCAACCATTAGGTCAAAAAAATTCTACAGTCAAATAGGAAGTCAACACAAAAATCCCCATATTTTTCTGATCATTTAATCATTTTTTACGAATTTTTTAATGTGTTTATGAATTTTTTACAATTTATTTGAATTAATATTATTAAATGGAATTTCAGTAATGGCAGTATTGTAAATAGTTACACGCGGGGCGGTAAACAGCTTATTTGAATTTTCAAACCAAAAATTGGATCAAACACAGTTTTATTTCCAGAACTTCATCTTCCAAGTCCAGCAATGCCAAGAACACGTGAATACAGAATCATCATCAAAACGCACAATCAAACATCCGTTGGAAAGGTCTTCTAACATAGAATACGAATGTGAACTCGATTTAACCTAAATGTTGCTATATTATCTGAATCGATCGAGTTAGGGTTTTGGTTCGAAACTTCTAATCAAGATTACGCGATCTATAGTTATCCATTCCTAAAACTAAAAGCATCACCATGATCTACGTGAACAGCTCTACCAAACGCATACAATAATTAACCAAATCGTGACATTCGAAAAAATGAAAACCTGGCAATGGCAGTGTTGTTCTTGCTGTTCTTCGCGCGATTCAACCTCAAACAGATGCAGTAGTGTGATAAGGAAAGTGAATGACGCGTTCAGGTTCAACTGTAGTAGCTCCTAATGCTCCAAATCGCAATTCACCATGAATGATGCAAACTTGGACAGTTGAGTTTTGGTGCGAATTTGATGTTGAGATGCAAAACAGATGTAGATGATGATGAATCAAGATCAACACAACAAGAATTTCGAAGATTGAGCACGAATTGAGGAAGTTCTTGTCAATTGAAGTTCTATGTGTTCTTGAGAATTTGAGAGAATTTCAAGAATTTGAGATCTGATTTTGGGAAATGTGTATTTCTGTTATGATTAGATGATGATTATGAATATATATGATTGCTTAATCACCACTTAACCATGTTTAATTAACCAAATGGAATGATTAGTGAAATTGGTTAATTTCAAGTAAGGGACAAAATGGTACTTTCACATATAAGCCAATGCCAGCTCATTGACAGCTCACACACTCTCAAAATGACATGTGTGAGCTGTTGCAACTTGTTTCACTCTCATTGGATGCATATTTCTCATTTTCACTATGTGATTGCACTTTGTCCATTTTTGCAATTTCATTTCAATGGCCAATTTCCAAACCATGAAGCCTAGCCATGTTATGATGATTCCAACAACTTTCAAATACCATTTATGAAGTGTAGCAAAAATCCCCACTCAAAAATTCCAATTATTTCACAAGTTGGACAATTTTGCCCCTGGTCCATTTTAACTATTCAGTTGAAATTTGACTTTTTGCATTGACCATTTCTGAGAAAATACAATTATGCACCATGAAAGTACATGTCAAATGGAGTTTGTGCATATAAAGAACTTCCAATTTGGATGCTCCATGTGGAAGTTATGGCCCCCTGATTATGGGTCATTTTTGAATTTCACTGAGCCATAATTTTCCAACCATACATGGGATTTTCAAGTTCTTGGACTTTTTGGAAAGGTGAGAACAAGATCTACAACTTTCATGTTGAACAAATTTTCATTTGAAGCTTCCTTGGACATTTTATTTTGAGGTCAAAAACTTTCCATTTTTGGAAACTTCTATTACAAGTCACTTTCTATTTTTGGCAGTTTTTGTCCTGACTTGATTTTCTTCATTCTTAAGCTTTGACATGTCAAATAACACTTGTCTCAACATGAATGAAGTGTATCCAACTCATTTCCACCTCCAAATCCATCAAACCATGTATAGTTGACCACAATTGACTTTTTCAACTGATAGATGAATTTGGCAATGCATAGATCAATCTGAGCCCCAATCTTCAACTGAAATGGCTCAAGGGTGAAACCCTAGCCTCAATAAGCTCAATACAATCATATTATGAACCCCATAGCCATCATAAACCCCATCTTCTGATTATGCCCTGATTGGCCCAATGCAAATGATTAGGGTTGACCAGTGGTCAAAACCCTAATCTCAAGGAATAAGCTTCAATCTCCTGATGATGACAAACCATGATGATGATGATGAATCATTCCAAACAAGATGAAGACCAATATCCTTTGAGAATCACGAAACCCTAATTTGAACTTGCACACCCTCAGATGGCCAATGATCAATCAATAAAACCCTAGCTTTGCACTTTGACTTCCTCATCTTCTGATCAAGACTTGGGAGAATAGCTTGCACAATGTAACCACATGATATGCAATATGCAATGCCTAATGACCTAAAAATGATATGTAATATGTTAATGCTAGTCCCAAGAGAGGAGGGCAAATTTTGAGGTGTTACAGCTGCCCCTATTCAATCCACTGTGAACCTGTCGATATGAATAGCCTCGGCTTTCAGATGATCAGGATGAAGAGTGATTGAATACCAAGAACAGACGAACAATTTGCACTCTGATGGGATATAATTAACAGCGCCTGTCAGCATCGGCGAAGAAACAAACTCGAAAAACGTCGACCTGGATACCAAAATAAATGGTAACGCGGGGATAACTATGGCCTGAACACCACACATCCACTCGGGATCATTATTCTCTCTTCTTTTTTTCCTTTTTCTTGAACCCCGAAATTTTTCTCTGCTCTTTTTTTCATTTTCTTGAACCCCGAAATTTTCTCTGCGCAAACGACCCTCGGATCTCTGCATTTGAACCCCATTCTCCTGTTTGCCAAAATAAATGGACCCCATTCTCCGATTTGGACCCCAGTCGCCTGACGATAACCCGCGATCGCCAATATGAACCCCGTTCTCCAGAAAATGCCGCAACATCTCCCTTTCTCCATTTGAACCCCATCTCCAGAAAATGTCTCCACATTTCCTTTTCTCCATTTGAACCCCGTTCTCCAATCTCTCGTGATAATTCCGCTGGCAACGCCGGAAATAACACCAAACACCACTCTGAGGGCGACATATCAGAGGGTACACCTTCACAAAAGGAAGGTAACATGTGCATCTCTTCTTCCGAAGACACCCGTAACGACCTCCACTAGCATCCGCCAAAGTCTAAGGTGACACATGAACAGAAGATAATCCCAAGGACCTCATCCTGGATATAATCTTTAACTCTATCTCCATTTGAACCCCAGAAAATGCCTCAGCATATACTCTTCTCTGATTGAACCCCGATCTCCAGAAAATGTCGCAACATCTCCTTTTCTCCATTTGAACCCCGGAATCGCGCTGATCGCGTAACGTCTTCTGATATCATTTCCATCTCTGTCCGACGGAAACATTTCCTCCAATATCGCACTACTGGGGAACACTGCTGATCTGACGTCATGGTACCACACTCCTCAGAGTAACACTTTCAACCAGACACTGACTGATGAATGGGAGAAAACTCGACGTTTACTGGACATCGAACAATGATGTTGACAGGACATCGAACAATGATGTTGACAGGACATCGAACAATGATGTTTACAGGACATCGAACAATGATGTTGACAGGACATCAAACAATGATGTTGACAGGACATCAAACAAGGATGTTGACAGGACATCAAACAAGGATGTTGACAGGACATCGAACAATGATGTTGACAGGACATCAAACAATGATGTTTACAGGCATCAAACAATGATGTTTACAGGCATCAAACACTGATGTTTACAGGCATCAAATAAGGATGTTTACAGGCATCAAACAATGATGTTTACAGGCATCAAATAAGGATGTTTACAGGCATCAAACAAGGATGTTGACAGGACATCAAACAATGATGTTTACAGGCATCAAATAAGGATGTTTACAGGCATCAAACAAGGATGTTGACAGGACATCAAACAAGGATGTTGACAGGACATCAAACAATGATGTTGACAGGACATCGAACAATGATGTTGACAGGACATCAAACAATGATGTTTACAGGCATCAAACAATGATGTTTACAGGCATCAAACAATGATGTTTACAGGCATCAAATAAGGATGCTTACAGGCATCAAACAAGGACCAACCAGACATTAAACAATGACTGGGAAATAACTCGACGTTTACTGGACATCGAATGATGATGTTTACTGACACCAAAGAAAGCTCGACCAGACACTAAACAATGACTGGGAAATACTGCTGCTCCAAAATCCCGCTGCTGAACTCCTCGGAGTATCGTCTTCACTATCCGGCAAACCAAATCCCAAGCGGCAACCACGGCTTGAATCGCGCTGATCGCGTAACATCCTCTGATTTTATTTCCATCTCTGTCCGACGGAAACATTTCCTCCAATATCGCACTACTGGGGAACATTGCTGATCTGACGTCGTGATGGTAAACTCCACAGAGTAACATCTTCGCTTTCTGGCACAACCACCTCTCAAACGGTAACCGCGGCTCGAGACTAGCTCTATGCTTGCAACAATGATGCATGATCTTTTTCTGCGTAATGCTCCATAATTATGGAAATGCTACGCGATTTATTATTTTTTCTATGCAATATGCTATGCTTATTTACATGATGAATGCATAAAAAGGTATCCCCCTCGAGGGACTCTTCTGAGAAGCACGAGACACTCTGTTGAGGAACTCGTCAATTCTCCGATCTCCACCCCGCTGGGGAATAGCACTGCTGCTGAAAAAAGGTAACCCTTGCTGGGAAAAACCTCCTTTGCACTCGATCCACTCGAAAAACTGCTGGGGATAAGCACCACCAACACTCTGTGGGGATATAACAGTCTTCAACTAGTTGGGGATATCAATCCCGACTCTGCTTCGAGAAACCCTCACAGATACCTGACGACTTCACTGGGGAAATGCTCACAGATACTCTGCTGGGAAACAGCCACCTCCAGGCCTGGCAACTGGGGAAGCATCGATCTGACACCTGCTGGGGATAACCATCCTGACCCTGCTAGGGAAAACGAATGCTACTCCGCTGGGGACAACCCATGCAATCCATAGGTAGAATCAACTCAGCTGGGGATGCAGATATCAGTCTGCTACGGAAACTCGTCCAATCCACTGGTAGGATGAACACTGCTGGAGATATATTTCATTGAAACCCGCTCCACTCGGGGAATAGCAACCTTCAAACCTGGCTGCTGAGGAAACACCGTTTTAAACCTGCCGGGGATAACCATCATGACTCGGCTGGGGAAGTCACAGACCTTGGATCTGCTGGGGAGCTAGTCCCTCTAATTCTGCTTGGGGACCTTGCTGGCGAAATGAGTAAAGTTGGTACAGAACACCCGTCGACTCGTCGAACCACGGTATCTACCCCCCAATCTCGTATCAGCTTTCCACTTTTGAGAACTCCCAGACTCGTCTGGACCTTTTCTGCTCCATCATCTTGTATTCCAAATCGCTCCGCGATCGACGGGAACGTACTCCTGGGATGTACAAAATTTTCAATCTTCCGACTTTGAAGAGTCTTCTTGATTAATTCCAAAGGTCGTCGAGCGTCTCGACGTCTCCCTTCCTACCGTTCTTTCTTCATGCACTCGTCCCTGGTCAGACTCTGCGGGGAATTACATACTTTCAAGTCTTCCGACTTTGAAGAGTCTTCTTGATTACCATCAAAGAACGTCGTACGCCTCAACGTCACTTCATCACTTTTCATTCATTCGTCCCTGAGCGAACTCTCTGGGGATTTGTTTCGTCAAAAGCTTCCACATCACAACCTGCAAGTGAGTGACGAATACCTAACAGTTCCTGCAAAACAGATCATCAGATAAAACCGTGCCCCAGGCGTGTCAAGATTTCAACACTTGGGTCACTCAACCTTCCAAATAAGATTTCAAGCTTTCAATCTTATAAACATGCATTGGAAGGGACCTGTATGTCTTAAAATGCAAAGATTCTTTATCAAAATAATCGGATGTTTTTGCAATCAAGGCGGTAATGAAAAACAAAAACAAAATTATTTGACTGAATATGCATTTTATTGATTGGAAAAGTGTGTGGCTCAAGTGAGCAATACAAAAGGAAGCAATTCCTGAAAAGAGGTAATTACGCTCATAAGGAAAAATCTATCCTAATGGCAATGTGAAACCCGTGATCTCATCGAGTTCCAACTCGGTTACACCCCATATGTCCTCAGACTCTCCGTGCTTTCTGCCTTCTGAACAAGACGATTCCGATTGATCCCCACCGGGTATTATCCGTGATGCTTTAAACGAAGCGCGAACGATCATGCCGGACGCAGCTGTTCGTTTCAATCCCTCTTTTGCCTGGACCGCCCTTTCGGGTTTTCAGTCCACCGGGATACCCTTTTTTGCCCAAGTCGCCTTTTCAGGTTTTCGACTTGTCGGGTGTACATTTTTCATTTTATCCCTAATTTTGGCCCGAACCTTTTCTTTCTGTTTTTTGGTTCGCCGGGATGCCCATTTTTGCCTGGACTATTTTATTCTTCTCGTCCAACGGGTCTCTTTATACGAAGTATTTTTTAACTGCATCCGCATTCACAGGGGATGGAAAGTCCTCGCCATCCATGGTCGTTAACAACAAGGCTCCGCCAGAGAAAACCTTCTTGACCACGAATGGACCTTCATAATTCGGCGTCCATTTACCCCTTCGATCGTTTTGAGGAGGAAGGATCCTTTTCAGCACCATATCGCCCACGTGATATACCCGAGGTCGTACTTTCTCGTCAAAAGCACGCTTCATCCTCTGCTGATATAACTGTCCATGACAGATGGCTGCCAGCCTCTTTTCCTCAATCAGGCTCAACTCTTCGTACCGGGTCCTTACCCATTCAGCTTCTTGCAACTTGACGTCCCTCAGGACTCTCAAAGAGGGAATCTGAACTTCAACAGGTAATACAGCTTCCATCCCATATACCAATGAGAAAGGAGTTGCCCCAGTAGGCGCACCGAGGTTCGATACCCATGCAATGCAAACGGCAACATCTCATGCCAGTCTCTGTAGGTTACCACCATTTTCTGCACAATCGCACCGTCGGTGCATGCAAACGTTGTCCGGGCAACAAAAGCTCATTCACCTTAACCTCCCCCTCAGACATCAGAATCCGTTCGGATTCAGGGTCAGGCCCCTCCTCCGGGATCGGCTACTCTCAATCTTTCGATCAGAGCACCTCGAGATGTCCTCATCAGGGAACTCAAACTTCATCGGTTGATAATCCACCACGGGTTGCTGAGCGATGTAATCAGACAATACACTCCTTGATTGCTTTCTGAGAGTATCCCAAATCAGTCAACATTCTTTTGCATTCTCACAACCCGTCCGGTCGATGCTGGATTCACAAACCCATACTTGATCGGATCCATCTCGGAAATCCACAAAGTAGTATGAACCAGCATAAACTGTCTCAGTCGGCGAGCAGCCTATGCCAAAGTACAGCAAGTTTCTCGAGCAGTGAATGTATTGTTTCACAGTCGGTAAACTTTTTGCTAAGGTAAATTGCATGCTCTTTTCGACAAGACTCGTCATGCTGACCCAATACACCTCGCTGTATACGTGCGTTTTCGACGCCATGAGATTTGGTGTAAGAAATGATTTTTTCGACAAATGATGACATGGGTTGAAACGGTTTGATTAATAAGTATGGTTCGACACTTCGACAAAATGGAAGTTTCGTCATTTCGACAAAGATGTTTGCACCTAGGAAAAGCACTTTTGACAGATAGGGAGAACATTGCAGTATGTTGATAATTCGACAAAAATCCTGAAGGAAGACGTCATTTCGACTTAAAAGTAAATTTGAATTTAAAAGGTTGTGACGTTTGGCAGAAGACGCGTGGAAGCATCTGGCGAAAGGAGGAGAGCCATGTGTCATAGTTTTAGGATTTAGTCGTTAATAATAGTTATGC
Source organism: Lathyrus oleraceus (assembly GCF_024323335.1). Classification (NCBI taxonomy): domain Eukaryota; kingdom Viridiplantae; phylum Streptophyta; class Magnoliopsida; order Fabales; family Fabaceae; genus Lathyrus; species Lathyrus oleraceus. The sequence goes on from NC_066579.1 coordinate 117,366,555, forward strand.
TATTTGTGTATATATAGGGTAGTTATTATCTAAAAAAGAGTGTGAAGAATTACTTATACAAAATTCCTGAAAACACTCAAAGTACCCGTGTGAGAGAAAAGAGTCATATTTGGAAAATGTATGTGTAAACAAACACCAATTCCTTCAAAGTTTATTTTATAAAGTTCAAAGTTCTTTACAAATCTCTTTTATGTTTTCCAGTCATTTATCTTTCTGCACTTTATCCTTTTCGACACTTTACATTTCGTCAGTTATTTTCCGCCATTTACTTTATCTTGTTAAATTTACATCCACTTAACATTGTAATCAACATATTTCGACGTAAAACACTTAGAGAACAGAAATGAAAGATATGAAAGTGATTTTAGACATCTTCAAGACTATCTAGATCTGCACATGTCCTAGGATTTGTGTGGTTGATCCTGCAAGTAACCCAATTCTACAAGTTTTGGTAAACCAGAGGTTGTTCGCCAAAATTCACAGCGAACAAATTGGCACGCCCAGTGGGACTATGCAAAAAATTTAGAAAGTTAGATAATCGCTAGTCAAAATCTGTCCTTCATTTGTATGAGACTGAGAAGCGGTAAATTAGCCGTATCCGAAGTAGAAATACCTAAAAGAACAAGAGTAAGGAAAATGGCGAACCAGCCAAATAATCCTAACGAATCCATCCCAGTATCTAACCCTGTCCCTTCGACAGAAGGCAATATAGGATCGGTCCCTGTGTCAGAGGCTGTACCTTCGTCAGCGGGGTCGATACCAGCGGTTTCGATGTCACAAAACGCGCCTAGTTCGTCCTTCAGGGCACAACAAATGCCCATTGGGACACCCCCCCCCCCTGTGGGAAACACTTCTAGGCCTTTTGTAACGAATTTCACCATGCCTCCGCCTGGTAGGGAACAACCCTTCGGAATGCCAACTTCGGTGATGGCAAATTTACATAACTCCCCGTTAATATATTCAGACTCGATGGCCAACGTGTCTTCACCCTTACAAGGGTCAGGATATGGTGGAAACGTGAGTAGACTGAATCAACAACCACTTTACATGTCGCCGATAACAAATAATTCGGCGCAAGTGATTAGACAGCAGATGGACGAGAGTAATCATGATATGGTCCAAATGTTGACGCAACAAATGGGAGCGGTGTTTAATCCACTGATACAGAACACCACTCAAACAAACCAAGCGTTGGCAGCGCAAATGACGCGCATTGCTGATTTCTTTGGAGTCCCTCAAACTCGACATAGAGAACAAGTGGTTCATAACCCAGCGGTAGCGGTCCAAGAAGAACCTACGATAAACCAGATACCGTTAGACAATCCTTAAACGAACGTCAGAAACCGAGAGGATGTAGTCGAACAGCCTCGTGTCGAAATCCCCATTCCACAAGAGCCTAGAAGGATAGTAATCCAGAGAGGCCAGGACGCGGATGTTGTATTGCAACAACGGATGCGGTATAATAATCCGCCTGTCGAAAATAATTTGGCAGCCATGGTCGAAACGATAATGGCACAAAATGGGATGAACATGGGTTTACAAAGGCCTAGTTACACATCCCCACTATCAGAATATATTCTGCAAGAAGAATTGCCACCAAGGTGGAAAGTCCCTAAGTTCACAAAGTTCTCAGGGGACACTAGTGAGTCCACTATAGAACATGTGGCACGTTACCTGATCGAGGCAGGGGAGATAGCCCGTAACGAAAATTTGAAAATAAAATATTTCCCTAGTTCCTTAACAAAAAACGCGTTTACTTGGTTTACATCTTTGCCTGCAAACTCAGTATACACGTGGACCCAATTAGAAAGGCTGTTCCATGAACAATTCTACATGGGACAAACAAAAATAAGTCTGAAAGAATTAGCCAGTGTCAAGAGAAAACACTCCGAACCAATAGATGATTATTTAAATAGGTTCAGATTGCTAAAGGCTAGATGTTTCACCCCAGTGCCAGAACATGAGTTGGTCGAAATGGCCGCAGGGGGACTAGACTATTCTATAAGGAAGAAACTAGATACCCAGTATCTAAGGGATATGGCACAATTAGCGGATAGAGTGAGACAGGTCGAAAGGTTAAGGGACGAAAAATTCAGGGCAAATAAGAATAAAAAAGAGAGGGTAGCCTACGTAGGGGTTCGCCAAGATGATGAGTTCGACGAACACGAACCAAGTAGCTTCGACGAACAAGAAATCGACCTAGCAGAACTAAAACAAGGGCCACCTTATTCGTGCAAAGTACTAACTCCGTCGAACGGAAACCCAGTCGAAACCAACGATAAGTTCCCCAAAAGGACTTATACGTTCGACATTACCAAATGTGACGAAATCTTCGATCTGTTGGTTAAAGATGGTCAATTAATAAAACCACCAGGCGCTAAAGAACCGCCTATGGAACAACAGAAAAAGAGAGGTTTTTGTAAATACCATAATTTTCTGGGCCATAAGACGTCTCGTTGTTTCCTTTTCAGGGATCTCGTTCAAAATGCTATCCGGGACGGAAGGCTGAAGTTTGGTGACAAACCAAAACAACAGATGAAGATCGACTCGAATCCTATGCAAGCAGTCGAAGCCCACTACGCTGAACCATCCATCGTAAACATGGTGGAGGCCGAAGTTGCTCCTGATGGCAATTTGGAAATGGTGGAAGCCTCTGGAAGCTTCGACGCAAATGTCAACATGGTCGAGATTACTGATGATCTCGCAAGCCAGAAAAGAATAGAAACTACTGAAGGTTTCGACAAGAAGGACGGTGACAATGCTGTCGAGAATGTGGAGTTTCGACAAGAGGAGAATTGGGACCGCTTGGGACAGCCAAGTGGGAAATATGATTTTCTTGTGAAGAACAACGCGCCGACAAGCTCTCAGATCAACATCAACACAATCCAACCAAGCGGTTGGGGAGATGCCTCTTCAGAAAACAATGAGGAGACAGTCGACGCAATTGAGCATGCCCCTAATACGAAGGGGAGGGTTACTGAAGACCCAGCGATTGAAAACAAGGCTGCTGAAGGCCTTGATTCTAACAAAGCAAAGAAAGGTGATATCGCCAACTGCGTCAACACCATGGGGCCTTTCAGTGAAGAGGTCACAAAAATCAAAGCGGAAGCCGCTAACGGTCCTTCGAAGCCCATGATCAGTGGGATTCTGCGTAGGACAATGGAAGACCCCAGAAGGAATTGGAACAAATGCTGTTGCAAACATGGTCCCAGGACCATATCTTGGTGCTGTTGCCCAGAGAAAGAGTTCGACCAGACACTAAAAGGCGTCGAAGGCGAAGAAGAGAGGCTCATCAGGAAGATGAACGAATTAAGCATCGCCGACGAACAAAATGTTGGGGTAAATATGGTAGAAATATCTCAGAAGGACCAGGTCGAAGAGGGCAAAGAGCGTCGTCAGAAAGAGTACCAAAGGCTGGCGTACCCTAGAGAGGAGGAAAACTTAATGGAATTCATCAAGAGGTGCCAAAGGATGAAAACCGAAGTGATGTTGTGCCCACGCTGCAGCGCAGTCTTCGACAGGAAGGCAGCAACCAACCTGGAAGCGGTGGATAAGACCAAAAGGAAAGAGAATTGGGGAACAGTGAGATATGACCCAAGGAGAAGTGATCACCACCAGTGGAGGCACGGAGAGAGACGCCAGAACACCTATAAACCATCTGACAAAGCGACGGACGACAAATGGGTTCAACCCATTAGGGACACCCAGGGGCAGAAGAAATGGGGAAAGTTCGAGGTTCAGAGAGGCGCGTCGATGGAGGGCAAGAAGGAAATGGAAAAACACAAGCCAAGACCATACCCGTCAGAAAATTACAAAGGCAAAAATCCCATGTCCAGGTCCCAATGGAGGAGGTTCCAAAGGCAGAAGAGGGCAGAAATAGAGACGGCGAAAAAGAACATGAATGGTCCAAACGAAGCAGAATCTAGCAACAATCGTCAGACAAGGAGCAGGAAAGAGACTCCCCTCCAGATCATTCCTAGCGGAGTTGTCGAATCGGTGGCGTCGAAAGAGAAGATGCAGGAAGATGATGAAGTAACCGACAGTTTTAACTCTGACTCAGAGGCATCCTTCAACGTGATTTGCAACGTGGTCTCTGTTCTCCCTAGAGACTATGATAGAGTCATGGAAATTGAGGATGAAGGAGACGAAATGGAGGAAGAAACAATGGCACACAAGCCCGTCTGCTACTATGTGATGAACAACGGATGCGTCGAAGAGCAGAACGCTTTTTTCGAAAGACCAGACGACTCCATGAAAGCGCATTTGAAACCTCTGTTTATAAAAGGAAAGGTGGAAAATGTCGGCGTGAATAAGATACTGGTGGACGGGGGAGCGACAGTGAATTTGATGCCCCACTACATGCTGAAGAAGATTGGAAAAGACGATTCGGACGCGAAGCCTCACAACATGGTGCTGTCGAATTACGAAGGGAAGATAGGGACAACTATGGGAGTCATCCAAGTGAACTTAACTGTAGGAACCATAACAAGACCTACAATGTTCATAGTCATCGCTTCGAAAGCCAACTACAACCTGCTGCTTGGTAGGGAATGGATTCACGACGTAGGAGCTGTACCCTCTTCAATGCACCAGCGGATAGCCATATGGAGGCCAGATGGAATCGTCGAAAACATCGAGGCTGACCAAAGCTACTTCATGACCGAGGTAAACACTGTCAACAGCCAAAGCTTCGACAAAAACCTGGCTCATATACCTCCCTGCAGCCCGGCAGAATTCGACTTGAAGACGACAGACAATGCCTATTGCTCCATGTACCTACATCCAACGCATGGTTTCCAGTGGGATAAAGAAGTGATTGGCGAAACTTACATATGGGGAACCACTCATATAGCGCCGACGGGATGGGGTAGTGAATTTGACGATGACGAGTGAACAATCAGCGATCGAAAAGATTACGGCTTACATGGTCGAAAACAAACTAAAAGAGGCCCTTGAGGCTGAGGTAAAAAATATGGTTGTCGAAGCCAACCAAGAGAACTCCAACAAACAATGTCCTCAAGAAGACGTTGCGGAAGATCATGTCACCAACCAAATGGACGGATGGCAACACCAAAAGCTTGACGCCATTTACGACGACGAACCTCTGGGGTTCGAAAAAGATCCAGTGTCAACTAACGAGAAGATGGTGGCGCAGGATCCTTTAGAAGAGATAAACATAGGAGCGGGGGCAGAACATAGACCAACGTACATAAGCGCAAAAATGGACCCCCAGTTCAAGGTCGAAATAGTCCAATTGCTGAAAGAATTCAAAGATTGCTTCGCATGGGATTATGACGAAATGCCTGGTCTTGACAGAAGTCTGGTCGAAATGCAGTTGCCAATAATGGAAGGGAAGAAGCCAGTAAAGCAGACTCCGAGACGCTTCGCACCAGAAATCCTGTCGAAAATAAAAGAAGAGGTCGAAAGACTTCTAAGATGCAAGTTCATCCGCACAACCAGGCGGGTGATTTCTTAGGCTTTGTGGTCCATAAGAAGGGGATCGAAATAAACGAAAATAAAGCCAAGGCCATAATGGAAGCGAAAGCACCATCAACCAAAAAGGGGTTGCAGTCTCTGCTAGGGAAAATCAACTTTCTCAGAAGATTCATCTCCAACCTCAGTGGGAAGACACAAGCTTTCTCTCCTCTACTTCGACTAAAGAAAGAAGACTTCGCATGGGGGCAAGAACAGCAAGCGGCTTTCGACAAAATCAAGGAGTACCTGGCTAATCCCCCAATCCTGATGTCTCCTTGCAGAAAAAGAAATATGAGATTGTACATTTCGGCATCAGACAAAACATTAGGAAGTATGTTGTGTCAAGAAGATGAGAATGGCGTCGAAAGGGCCATTTATTATCTCAGTAGAGTCCTGAACGATGCCGAAACTAGATATAGCATTATAGAAAAGTTATGCCTGTGTGTATATTTCTCTTGTATCAAACTAAAGCATTATATAAAACCTGTCGATGTATATATTTCTTCCCATTTCGACGTAATAAAGTATATGTTATCTAAATCTATTTTACATAGTCGAATTGGAAAGTGGGCTTTAGCTTTAACAGAATACTCCTTGAAATATCTGCCTTTAAAAGCAGTGAAAGGACAAGTGGTCGCTGATTTCATAGCGGACCACTCTATAAACGAAGACGTGGAATACGTCGAACTGGAACCTTGGAAACTGTACTTCGACGGTTCCAGTCATAAAAACGGAACGGGCGTTGGGATGTTGATTATTTCTCCTGAAAAAATTCCAACAAAATTCAAGTACAAAGTTGAAAGTCTGTGTTCAAATAATGAAGCAGAATACGAAGCTTTGATCGCTGGACTTGAAATCTTGTTGAAATTGGGGGCAACGAGAGTCGAAATAATGGGTGATTCCGAACTGGTAATAAAGCAGTTGACGAAAGAGTATAAGTGCGTGAAAGAAAATTTAATCATGTACTTTGTAATAGCCAATAGACTTCTCAAAGCATTCGACAACGTCGTCTTCAGGCACATTCCCAGGTTGAAGAATCAAGAAGCGAATGATCTTGCTCAACTAGCGTCCGGATACAAAGTGTCGAAGGAAAAGTTAGAAGAAGCCATTGAAGTCAGAGGAAGAGTCGTGTCCACCAAGTTGTCCCCATCAGATCTAGAGTCAATAAGATTAGGATACGGTGACGAAGAAAACTTCGAGATATTCAACATAGATGATTCAGGAATAACAGACTGGAGAAAGCCTGTCAAGGATTATCTACAAGACCCAAATCAGAAAGCGGAAAGAAAGGTAAAATACAGAGCTTTGAGTTACGTACTTTTGGGAAATGAATTGTTCAAAAAGACTGCAGAAGGAGTTTTGTTGAAATGCCTGAGTGAGGACGAAGCCTACATAGCCTTGTCGAATGTACACAGTGGAGCGTGTGGCGCGCACCAAGCAGGTCACAAAATGAAGTGGCTTTTATTTCGACAAGGAATGTATTGGCCAACAATGCTGAAAGATTGTGTCGAATTCGCAAAAGGTTGTCAGGAATGTCAAGTACATGCAGGCATACCTCATGTCCCTGCAAGTGAGTTGCACTCAATTATAAAACCTTGGCCATTCAGAGGATGGGCGTTGGACTTGATCGGGGAGATTCGACCAGCTTCCTCAAAAGGGCAAAGGTACATTTTGGTTGGGATAGACTATTTCACAAAATGGACCGAAGCCATACCATTGGCGAATGTGGATCAAGAAGCAGTCATAGACTTTATCCAAAAATACATAATCTACAGATTTGGGATACCTGAGACAATAACAACAGATCAAGGATCTGTGTTCACCGGTAAAAACATGCAGAAGTTTGCACAAGAAACAGGTTTTAAGCTCCTTACTTCGACACCTTACTACGCTCAAGCAAATGGGCAAGTTGAAGCAGCCAACAAGGTAGTGATAAACTTGATTAAGAAGCATGTGAGGAAAAAGCCTAGAAATTGGCATAAGACTTTGGATCAAGCCTTGTGGGCTTGTCGAACGTCCCCCAAAGAGGCAACGAATTCGACTCCATTCAAGTTGACTTACGGACACGATGCAGTTTTGCCAGTCGAAATATATCTGCAGTCAGTCAGAGTGCAAAGGCATCATGAAATCCCATCAGATACATATTGGAGTATGATGATGGACGAACTAGTTGATTTAGACGAAGAAAGGCTGCGCGCGCTAGACCTAATAAGAAGACAAAAGGAGAGAGTCGAAAGATTTTACAACAAGAAAGTAAGATTCAAGACCTTCTTAATAGGTGATCTTGTGTGGAAAGTAATCCTTCCTATGGATCGAAAGGATAAATTAATGGGAAAGTGGTCTCCTAAATGGGAGGGACCTTTCCAGGTCTTGAGAACATTTTCAAACGGCGCGTATGAAATAGAAGAAATAGAGAAGGATAAGAGAATCCTAAGAATAAATGGCAAGTATTTGAAAAAATATAAGCCTATATTGCAGGAAGTAAAAGTAGTAACAGAATAAGTGCAAAACATAATTGTGATAAGATGGGCCAAATAAAAATGGCATTCAAAAGTTATTACAAAGAAAGCCTCAAAGGGCTGAGAGTTGCTAAATAAATTCGACTAAAAATTAAAATTGGCAAAAGTATCCCTCAAAGTGGCAAACTTCTGCCTCTGGAGTTGGAGTCGATGATCACAAAGACTTTTGTGAGTAGAGAGAGTCTCAATCTCCTGACTAAGTTGATGGGCTTTCTCTGCATGTCGAATACCCACCCTCAATTCTTCGTCAATCTCGCTCTGCTTGGGTTGCTGAATGGATGCCTTACGTTTCTCCTCTTGAGAGATCTTTTCTTGAAGTGCTGCTATCTGTGTTTTCCATTTTTGAATATTGTCATTGCAAGCAGCAACTTCTTCGACATACGTTTCAGAGAGCTTTTGCAATTTTGAAACTTTGTCAGTCGAAGTCGAAACAGCATCCCATTCAGCAGTTTGAGTTTCAGACTTGGAGGAGATTTGATTGGTAAGATCCCTTTAACGATGGAGATCTGCAGTGGCCAAGTCAATGAGAGTCATCAGCTCCATCACAAAACTTCCAATCTCAGCAGAAGCTTCCAGGACATTCACTTGCTTCAGAATTTTCTTAAGACCAATTTGAGCAAGGGAATTTTCTTCCAAGACTTTAAACAAATCGACATCAAGGATTTTCGTTTTGATTTTGGTCAGGAGGTTGCCAAGTGATGGTGCTTCAGAAGTTGCCCCAGAAGTGGTCGAACTACTCTGCGAAGAATCCTGAAAATTAAAACGGGTGCTAAGCATGGCTTTCAGATATTCCAAAGGTCTTTGCACTTTGAGATTCTCAAGCTCCTCGCGAGAATCAACTGGTCGAACCAGTTGATTTGCCACTCCCTTGGGCCCGGTCAGGAGCAGGTGGAGTGTTTCGCGTCGAAGTAGGCTCAACCTCTGTTCGTTTCAACTGGTTGTCCCCATCTCTGGCAGCTCCATCTTCAGGATCATCTTCGACTATAACCTCCATTTCAATATCATCACCCTGAGGTGCAACATGTAATCCTGGATGAGGAGGAGATTCATCTTCAGAAGCTTCACCCACTGTAGTGTCGAATTCTTCTACGGTTTGCATGTCATGGTCACTGGCGGGGATATCTTCCTCTGGCACTGTTTCCTCCAAAATTTTCTCAGACGTTCCTTCGACAGCCACTTGTTCCTAAAAATAAATTCTAAGATTTAGAAGAAAGATGTAGGAAAGGTAAACATATGCTGTCGAATTGAAAAAATTACCTCAGGAATTTCAGTGTTAAAACCGGATTTCCCACTCCCCGTATCTTTCGACTGAGGCTTGGCAGGAGAAGTACTGGCAGAATCCTTCCTGATTGGGTTGACGATGGACCTTTGGGAAGAAACCTTCGTGAGTTTCTTTTTCTTCTGAGGAGGAGGGACTAACTCTGGAGATTCATCACCAGACTCTTCACTAGGGACTTTATCCTCTTTTCTCTCCTCTTCACTCTTCTTCTTTTGGATTGTTGAGGGTTTTCGACTTACCTAGTCATACAGGCCAAAGCCAGTTAGTTTTGAATAATGGAAGGAAAATAATAAGAAAAAAAGTGTTGTACCTTTGTCGAAGGCTTCTTAGCAGTACTGGGCGACGCTTCGACAGCAGCTTTCTTAGCAGGGATCTTCACGGCTAAGGAAAGAAAGAAAATTCAGAAACAAATATAAGAGATACATGATAAGACAGTTAGAATAACAGAAAGAAAAATCATATTTTTCTGTGAACACCTTCAAGAATGGTATCTTCCACGCGAACGTGTTCTATTCCAATATGAAGGTGTCCTGGATATTCGCCCAGATGATACTTAGTCGGAACCACACGCTCAGCAGGTTTTTGATACTTTTGACGAAGAATTTTCATAAAATCCCCACAAAGGAACCAATCTGGAAGTGGAAAACCAAACGCCACCCCAAAGTCAGCAGTTGGCAAAGGAGGAAACTTTGGTGGATGACAATTGAAAGCCAGGTCATAGCGCGCCTCTGGTGAAAGATTGGAAGGCAGTGACAGTTTTTTAAACTTCTCTGTCAATTTACGTTTTAATTCGGCCGCTGCTTCGCATATGGTTCGACTAAGATCATCAGGTCTATACGCAGTTTCAAAATATTTTTGAAATTTCTGTATTTCCTTAATATGTCGTGGAATACCTTTTTTGGTCCGATCCTGCACAAAAGCGAAAGCATTTGTCAAATGTGTAGCAAAAGCAGCTACGTCAAAAAATTTGTTGGAATAATAATCCTTCCACCATTCATCAAACTCAGGAGTGCATAAGAATGATGGTCGAAAAATAACTGGTCGAATGTCGAGAGAAGCATCAGCTAGTTTCTTCGACAGCTCTTTGCCTTCGTCTTCAGTGTGAAGGGAGTTATAAAAGATGATGGACCCCTTTTTGGGGAATATAGGTTGAGGTTTGATTTGGATTAGACCAAATTGTCTAGAAACAAGGTTGGGTTGATAAACTATCAAAGCAATTTGGTTTTTAGTGGTGTTACGATAAGAAAAAAGGAGCCTAGGGGTCAAGAACGATTCCCAAACATTCAGAAATGTGTTTTCGTCCTTTTGCATCTCCAAGGGCAGCTGTTGGGTAAACCACTTAGGTCCGATTTTTCTATCAGCAAAAGGTGCCATGGTCGAAGTAAATTGATGACTTTTAGCAAACATCATAACATAGCTTTTAAAAGCTTGTCGAAGGCTGATTCCTTCATCAGTTGGCGTTAGTAGCACTAATCTTGGCCATTCGACAGTCCTATTGTTTACTTCTTCTTCATCTATTTCTGGTGCTACAGGAAGACTAGCTTCAAAGGTGGCATTGAGCCATAGTTGCAAGAGCCAAAAAGGTCCTGATAAGTTGATTTTCCCTTGGGATTTGGTGTTCTTTAAGAAATGTACGCTCTCGCTCAGAGATTCATAGAGATTCGCCAGAATCATTTCGCTCAAACATAGTTTCGTGCCTGCATGAAGCTGATTGGCTATGGTGATAAATCTCTTGGCAACTTGAAGAGAGCGAGAACAGAACACATATTTGGACAACCATAGTGTCAAAAAGGCTATATGTTCGACATCTAAAACTTCAGTGGTACTCTTATCATGGTAATAGGACATGAATAAGGAGTAGGGTGCAAGGCTAGTCTCGAAAGCAATGGTATCTTCACTTAAGACAGTAGGGTCGAAATCTATACCATTGGGGTGAAGACCAACAATGGCTGCTGCGTCGAAAAGGGTAGGCGTAACCATCCCACAAGGAAGGTGAAAGGTGTTGTAAGTACTATCCCAAAAGTAGAGAGAAGCCAAAAGCATATTTGGGCAGATATTGGGTCCTACTCTCGGCAACTGGATAAGGTCGAAAATGCCTACTTCTTTCCAAAAAGACCCTTTAACTTTTTCGATTTTATCTAACCAAGATACGTAGTCAGAAGGATCTTTCGACCATGGGCAGGTTCTAAATATCCTGGGAAAATTCAAATAGGTTAAGTCCAACTCTCCAATATCCGTCGAACTCGATGAATCTTTTTGTTCTACAACTTTCTCTTTAGGCTGAGGTTTTCTTCCAGCGCCTATGGGTTTTGTGTGAAAGTAAGATGGAAAAAATTCTCTTAAACGCTCTGGTTTAATCTCTGGATTTGGAAGGGGACCTAACATAGCGTGATAATTTCCAGAAATAAGAACAGGGATTAGTACCTGAGATTTATAGATGCAGTCTTTTTCCTTTTCATTTGGAGGTTCCGGAACATACTGTTGATTTCCAATGGTCATTGGCCCTTTTAAATCATGCACAGGAGGAAAAGATGAGCCTTGTTTCTTCTTGGAGTGTTTACTGCTTAAGGGTTTTTGAGGCGCCATTGCTGGAAAAAACTGAAGAAGATTTCTCAGAAAATGTGAAAAGCTTGAGAAATGGGTATGAAAAAAGGAAATCTGAAACGTAAAAAGGTTTAAAGAAAAGGTTTATGGGTATTTATAGGAAGAAGATGTTGAAACGTTTTAGATGTAATGGTGTTAGTGGGACACGTGGCCATTTCTGATGGAAATGATAAAGAGGTGGAAGTTGAAAAGAAACCATGATGTGAGGAAATGATGGAAGTAGATTGTGAACGTGGGCTAGACGTGACATTGTGGAGAAAGTGTAATGATGAACCTGCATTGGGAATTGAGATTATCAGACTTGCATTTAATGAAGATTAAATGACATGGCATCAAAACACTGATTGACAACAAATGACTGTTTCTCCAGAACAACGGTCGAAACGTCTTTGCTGGGGGGCAATTTGTATACGTGCGTTTTCGACGCCATGAGATTTGGTGTAAGAAATGATTTTTTCGACAAATGATGACATGGGTTGAAACGGTTTGATTAATAAGTATGGTTCGACACTTCGACAAAATGGAAGTTTCGTCATTTCGACAAAGATGTTTGCACCTAGGAAAAGCACTTTTGACAGATAGGGAGAACATTGCAGTATGTTGATAATTCGACAAAAATCCTGAAGGAAGACGTCATTTCGACTTAAAAGTAAATTTGAATTTAAAAGGTTGTGACGTTTGGCAGAAGACGCGTGGAAGCATCTGGCGAAAGGAGGAGAGCCATGTGTCATAGTTTTAGGATTTAGTCGTTAATAATAGTTATGCTATTTGTGTATATATAGGGTAGTTATTATCTAAAAAAGAGTGTGAAGAATTACTTATACAAAATTCCTGAAAACACTCAAAGTACCCGTGTGAGAGAAAAGAGTCATATTTGGAAAATGTATGTGTAAACAAACACCAATTCCTTCAAAGTTTATTTTATAAAGTTCAAAGTTCTTTACAAATCTCTTTTATGTTTTCCAGTCATTTATCTTTCTGCACTTTATCCTTTTCGACACTTTACATTTCGTCAGTTATTTTCCGCCATTTACTTTATCTTGTTAAATTTACATCCACTTAACATTGTAATCAACATATTTCGACGTAAAACACTTAGAGAACAGAAATGAAAGATATGAAAGTGATTTTAGACATCTTCAAGACTATCTAGATCTGCACATGTCCTAGGATTTGTGTGGTTGATCCTGCAAGTAACCCAATTCTACAAGTTTTGGTAAACCAGAGGTTGTTCGCCAAAATTCACAGCGAACACTCGCAGACCCCTCGAAGGCTGTCAAGCACAGATTAACAATCGCTCCTTCCACGGAAGTATCAGAATCAGAGGTTCCTGCAATTTTTCTTTTATTCTTTCAATGCCCCTTGGCAATCATTATTTCACCTGACCGTTTGATCTTTTTTCCTTGAATGGGTTCCCACGTGGCTGTTAGATGAGATGTGAACCATGACAGGTAGTTCAATCTATCTATGAAACCACGAACCTCTCTCTTTACTATTTCTCGGTTCAGGCGTTTTTTCGTTGTTTTTTTTTTTTTTTTTTTTTTTTTTTTTTTTTTTGCAGGATGAACCTCGATTCCTCCCTCACAATGAACCCCAACAGCTTACCGGACCGCACTCTGATAGTGCACTCGCTTGAATTCAACCTCAGTTTGAATTGTCTCAACCGGTCAAACGACTTGCCCCGGTCTGCCAGATGCCCCTCTTCTGTTTGGGACTTTGCTATCATGTCATAGCATAGCATTCGATTTCATGATGAATCATATCATGAAACAAAGTCACCATGGCTCTCTGATACAGGCACTGGCGTTCTGCTTCTCTAGAGGACAGTCTCCTTTCCATGGTAGCTTGTACACAACGACATCGGTATTCGGCCCTGGCATATCCTGACATGACCAGGTGAAGGCACCCACATGCTCTTTCAACAAGGCTACCATTCTGCTCTCGATTCGCCTCTGAAGCGGCTCTAATTTTCACTTCCTTTCTGACCTCGGTGCTTGGAATAACAACCTCAACCCGCTTCACGTGCGGCTGAATCACCTTCTCCTCTTGTTTCAACAACCTGGCTAATTCCAGCAGATCACAATCTTCTTCGCCTCCTTCTTCGGCATGATTGCTCGGTTTGTCGAAGTCATATGAGGTGTAACCAAATCGTTATCAACGAGATCCGGAGAATTATTTTTGAATTCGGAACGAGACAAATCAAAAAGGAAAAATGAAAATAAACATTGCCATTTTTATTTGTTTTTAAACTGCAAAAATAAATGAAAAACAGGGAACACCGCTTTTTGACTGAAAAACATCCATTTATTAATGATGCAGAAATGCAAATTTAAACATGAGGTGGCCCTTACAATGGACCATTACGTGTCGGGCAACACATATGGCTTTCATGCAAATAAAATTGAGAAACAAGAAATATTACTCTTCCGGACGAGTGTCAGTGATGATCTTTTTAAGCCTTCCAGCTTCCTGGTACGCACGGCTTTATCCACCCATCAAACTTGCAGTTACCATCAGTCTCTTCACCTACCGCACAGGCGTGATCTGAATCTTCAGCAATTGCATTCACCATCGTCTGACCATGCGCCGGCATGGGATTGGCATCAGCATTCAATGACAATGTAAAATTGAGGGCCTTGGAATCCACCAGATCTTGGACAACATTCTTGAATGCTCTACAGCCCTCAATGTTATGCCCAGGCGCACCAGAATGGAATTCACACCTGGCGTTCTCATTATAGTTAGGTGGCCTCTGATTTGATCTCAATGGAGCTAACATCCTTGGCTGAACCATCCCCAGATCCATCAACTTTTTAAACAGAAGAGCATACGTCATGGGTGGCTTGTCAAAATGACGATCTGTCGTCCTCTTTCTCACTTGGCCCACAACTCTCTGTGTCCTCTGTTGAGGTGGTGGTTGCCGCTGTTGTGCAGATTGATTGCTAGTAGGGATTGTTACCGTATCAGCATATGGGTGATAACGATCCTTACCGCATTCTCTTTTGGCCTGCACACCCCCCGATTCAACTTCCTTCTCAAGATGACCATTGCCAGAGGGTTTCTTTGCTACAGAGCCAGAGGGATTTATTACTTCGGATGACGGAGCCTTTCCCTGAACTTTCTCTTTGATCATCCAGCCCTCAATCCTTTCTAATCTCTCGGCCATGGCTTTCTGCCCCAAGGCAAGCCCTTGCACAACACTGAACAAATCCCTCACCATCTCTTTCAGTTCGAGGATGTCGGCGTTGGGAGGATCCATCAGTTTGGATTTGTTGCCCCTAGCAGGATATCTGAGCAAACAAGCTATGTGCACCGGTTGACACCTACAAAATAGCAAATGGGTTAGTATGCATGAATGCAACGTCTATCCATACGAGGAAGCTTCTGTCTTTCGATCCTGGTTTCATCGATACAGCTAATATTTCGACATCCACATTCTGAAATTCAAGATGTCTCTCAACCAGATTCTCAATCAATAATACTCCCCATATGGCTAGACGTGAGTTTGATGCAGATGAATGCAAAATGAGAATGATGCAGATGTATGCAATGCACTGGGCCATCCTCCAAGTCATCTGATCATTTGTTGCTCTAAGTCACAGCCTTGATTTCTGAACTGATCATAACCATCTGAGGGAATATGTAACCACCAATCTGACCCACGGGTTCCGAAATAAACGGAAGACAGATACATCATCATCATCATCTGACAATCTCTGAGCAGACATTCTCAACCATCTGACTCGGCCCGGGGAATCCTGAAATAAACGGATCCCCACTGATAAATATCTCGGACAGCACTCCGGCGTCACCGCAATAAATGACCATAAATCCGACTTATAAATAGGACTCTGATCAACTGAACCATTAGTCACCATCTGAGTCACCATCTGAACATGCATCTGAAAGAATCACCCTCCCCTCACAGGTAAATTCTAAACAGGTCATCCTAAGGCGGATAATAGCCTTGACAATCGGGCGGAGATACTCAATGGGTTTGCCCTTTCGGGTGAGCCATTGTAGCTCCCTTAAGATCGTCTAAACCAAAGATCCGGGAAATGATCGGTCACCAGAGTCAACAGTTCAGATGAAGTAACTCAACCAAAGTGGAATATTCCACAATGGAAAGCACTATCAAATGAACCTCGTCCGGCTTGTGGCATGTCACGTTGCAACATTATGCTGATTTAGCAAATGAGGAACGTGAGACCACACTAATCTTAGGTGTATACTCGGGCCTGGGTTTTAGCCCCACTCAGAACACCCACCCCAAACAGAGGAACCACCTGCACAGAGGACGGCAACAACATGATAGTATGATGCATGCAGACATTAATGCAAATATATACAATGGTTAGAATAATAAATGCAATAAATAATACAAAACAAGCAACCTAAACTATCCTAAAACGCTAGGAAGGACTCGCTTAGGGACGATGGACCAGCACAGGTCTACATCCGACTTATCCCCAGCAGAGTCGCCAGCTGTCGCATCCGCGAAAAATCAACCGGCGAGACTCAAATAAAAACAACACAGAGCCGCCACTGCGCGTTATTTATCCCAAGATAGGGAAAGGAAACGCTCAGAGAAACCTGGAAAGGAAATGGTCTCGCGACCAAAGAGAAAGGGTAAGGGAGTCGGTTACGCAAGGGGAAGGTATTAGCACCCCTCACGTCCGTCGTACTCGACGGGATCCACGTTCTAAAATAAAGAACAGGTTGCTAAAACATCACACACACACACAAGGGAACGCAGGTGGGGTTAAGAGAAAGGGCTCGATAGGACGTCGCATCCTATGCCTACATATCTCGTCTGGAACGAGAATCAGAGCCACTGTAGTTCGGCTTACGCACGCCAAACAACACAAAACATACAAACACACAAGGGTGGCAAACATGGAGCCCGACAACCACTTGATGGAATTACGTCGGCATCTGAACCAAAACACGCACAAAACAGCAAACGTGGAGCCCGACCGCCAATCACTGGACTTACGTCGGCATCCGAACCAAACACACAATCAGATAACAAGTAAACACACGCAAAAAAGAAAAAGGTTGCCCGGAGTGGTCTCGCACGACCACCTGCCTACATACCTCGTCTGGAACAAGGATCAGGGCGATGTAGTTCCCCTTAAAGGGACTGAATTACTAGCCAGAAACCAGGGGAAGACACACTACCAGGGAGCTGGACTCGAGCCTAGTGTTGTCATGCATCGTTACCCTAAGTTCAGTTTTCTATCCTACTTGCATAAGCAAACTACTCCTATCCAGGAAAGAAGAAAGCATACAAGCATACAAAATAATTCAAGCATACATCAAATGAGAACAAGCATCTCAAACAGATATCCACATAGCACGCACTATAACCAAACAAGTGGGCTCACACAATAGGTTTGACTGCCTCAGCAAGTCATCTGTACAGGCTGTGTTTGCTCTTAACCTTGCCATTACGAGGCTAAGGTGAAGCAGATGAGAGGTGAAGTGAGGATCAGACCTCACAGCTCTTATCCCTGACCAGGGAGAGCTTCAGACAAGGGAGCGTGGGTCCAGAATGGAGGGACCCTTCTACGCTCAGAGACTCTGACACAATGTGCACTGCACAAGATCTTGGGCTTGTGATCTCAATGCTACAACCATGTAATGGGAGCAAGGAGAAGACTCAACTGAATAGTGGGGGATAGATTGCATATCCCTACCTTCCACCAATTGCCTTGATTAAGGACTTTACCTGCTTAGGCACAATATTAAACAATCACAAACATTGCCTCTTAAGGAGGACTTCAGACAGTTTGCCCGGTCAAATAACAGACCGGGTCTCCAGACTACATGAAGTTAGGAAGTTATACCTCAATGCAAGTTGCTTAAGCAAAGCAAAGCAAAAGTTCACAAGGAACTGAGCAACTAAAAGTACCTGGAAACAGTCAAACACAGTTAGTACTCAGACAGACAAAAATAAACAGCAAGTATTAATCAGTCAGACTATACAAACTAATGCACAACAAAGGCAAGCTATGAGCTCAAGCCCAAACTTCACAACCTACAAAACAAAGTTATGTTAGTGTACAAACATCAAACAACATCAATTGAATTGACTTGGATCATTCTCCATGAGCCTTGTGCTACTCATCCTGAAAAATCAAGCAAATATTAGCAACAAGACCACTAGGCCAAGCCTAGGGTCCAAAAGCAAGAAAAATTCCTAAACAGCAAGGTATCTCTAACCAAACTCAAATTAATGTCAATAGAAAACCAACACAATTAGTCCCATATTTATATCATTCATTATATTCATTTCATGCATAAAACAATCCAACTTAGGTCAAATGGAACACAAAACATCCAAACAGAACTATTGCATCCAATTCCATATCAAAACAATTCCAAAAATCCT
The DNA here is from genome assembly GCF_024323335.1 of Lathyrus oleraceus. Classification (NCBI taxonomy): domain Eukaryota; kingdom Viridiplantae; phylum Streptophyta; class Magnoliopsida; order Fabales; family Fabaceae; genus Lathyrus; species Lathyrus oleraceus. The sequence continues at coordinate 117,384,826 of NC_066579.1, forward strand.
CAAATAATTTACACCTAAACAGGGTCTATTCAAGGTATGGCACACCAAATTTCAGCTTAATTGGGCAAAGGAAACCATGTCAATGAAAATCAACAAAAACAGACACAATTACATGCTCCAAATCACAATATCAACACATGCATTCACTTCAAAAATTCACAAGTCAATGAAAACAGTAAAGAAATGAGTGAGACCAAAACAGGGATGTCACATCATGTGTCTACAACAAGCATATCAAATTTCATGATCATTCAATACCATATGAGCATTTCACAAGGATATTTCAAACACATGTCACACAAGCTTACACATTTGACCAACAGAGATGAAAAATAGCAATCAAATTGAAAATGCCACATAAAATTCCACAAAAATTCACATAGCATCTTAACATGTTAATGAATCTCCATGTAAAATTTCACATCATTCTAACAAGCCTAAGCCATTCAAATAAATCCAGCAAGTTGACATAATGAGGTGTGACACAAATTGTCACACCTAGGTTCCAAAATTCATAACTCAATCACCAGGAATCCAAAATTCACAAAATTTACATGTAAATAAGCATCAACCAGTCCACAATCACCACAAAAAATTTCAAGCATTTATTTTAGAGCATGAGGATTTCACAATGGATATGGTAGAATGTATCAAAAATGCACGCAAGTGAAACAACCCTAGGTCAAACCCAATTTCTACCAAGCACAACTTCAACCAATAGGTCAAAAAAATTCTACAGTCAAATAGGAAGTCAACACAAAAATCCCCATATTTTTCTGATCATTTAATCATTTTTTACGAATTTTTTAATGTGTTTATGAATTTTTTACAATTTATTTGAATTAATATTATTAAATGGAATTTCAGTAATGGCAGTATTGTAAATAGTTACACGCGGGGCGGTAAACAGCTTATTTGAATTTTCAAACCAAAAATTGGATCAAACACAGTTTTATTTCCAGAACTTCATCTTCCAAGTCCAGCAATGCCAAGAACACGTGAATACATAATCATCATCAAAACGCACAATCAAACATCCGTTGGAAAGGTCTTCTAACATAGAATACGAATGTGAACTCGATTTAACCTAAATGTTGCTATATTATCTGAATCGATCGAGTTAGGGTTTTGGTTCGAAACTTCTAATCAAGATTACGCGATCTATAGTTATCCATTCCTAAAACTAAAAGCATCACCATGATCTACGTGAACAGCTCTACCAAACGCATACAATAATTAACCAAATCGTGACATTCGAAAAAATGAAAACCTGGCAATGGCAGTGTTGTTCTTGCTGTTCTTCGCGCGATTCAACCTCAAACAGATGCAGTAGTGTGATAAGGAAAGTGAATGACGCGTTCAGGTTCAACTGTAGTAGCTCCTAATGCTCCAAATCGCAATTCACCATGAATGATGCAAACTTGGACAGTTGAGTTTTGGTGCGAATTTGATGTTGAGATGCAAAACAGATGTAGATGATGATGAATCAAGATCAACACAACAAGAATTTCGAAGATTGAGCACGAATTGAGGAAGTTCTTGTCAATTGAAGTTCTATGTGTTCTTGAGAATTTGAGAGAATTTCAAGAATTTGAGATCTGATTTTGGGAAATGTGTATTTCTGTTATGATTAGATGATGATTATGAATATATATGATTGCTTAATCACCACTTAACCATGTTTAATTAACCAAATGGAATGATTAGTGAAATTGGTTAATTTCAAGTAAGGGACAAAATGGTACTTTCACATATAAGCCAATGCCAGCTCATTGACAGCTCACACACTCTCAAAATGACATGTGTGAGCTGTTGCAACTTGTTTCACTCTCATTGGATGCATATTTCTCATTTTCACTATGTGATTGCACTTTGTCCATTTTTGCAATTTCATTTCAATGGCCAATTTCCAAACCATGAAGCCTAGCCATGTTATGATGATTCCAACAACTTTCAAATACCATTTATGAAGTGTAGCAAAAATCCCCACTCAAAAATTCCAATTATTTCACAAGTTGGACAATTTTGCCCCTGGTCCATTTTAACTGTTCAGTTGAAATTTGACTTTTTGCATTGACCATTTCTGAGAAAATCCAATTATGCACCATGAAAGTACATGTCAAATGGAGTTTGTGCATATAAAGAACTTCCAATTTGGATGCTCCATGTGGAAGTTATGGCCCCCTGATTATGGGTCATTTTTGAATTTCACTGAGCCATAATTTTCCAACCATACATGGGATTTTCAAGTTCTTGGACTTTTTGGAAAGGTGAGAACAAGATCTACAACTTTCATGTTGAACAAATTTTCATTTGAAGCTTCCTTGGACATTTTATTTTGAGGTCAAAAACTTTCCATTTTTGGAAACTTCTATTACAAGTCACTTTCTATTTTTGGCAGTTTTTGTCCTGACTTGATTTTCTTCATTCTTAAGCTTTGACATGTCAAATAACACTTGTCTCAACATGAATGAAGTGTATCCAACTCATTTCCACCTCCAAATCCATCAAACCATGTACAGTTGACCACAGTTGACTTTTTCAACTGATAGATGAATTTGGCAATGCATAGATCAATCTGAGCCCCAATCTTCAACTGAAATGGCTCAAGGGTGAAACCCTAGCCTCAATAAGCTCAATACAATCATATTATGAACCCCATAGCCATCATAAACCCCATCTTCTGATTATGCCCTGATTGGCCCAATGCAAATGATTAGGGTTGACCAGTGGTCAAAACCCTAATCTCAAGGAATAAGCTTCAATCTCCTGATGATGACAAACCATGATGATGATGATGAATCATTCCAAATAAGATGAAGACCAATATCCTTTGAGAATCACGAAACCCTAATTTGAACTTGCACACCCTCAGATGGCCAATGATCAATCAATAAAACCCTAGCTTTGCACTTTGACTTCCTCATCTTCTGATCAAGACTTGGGAGAATAGCTTGCACAATGTAACCACATGATATGCAATATGCAATGCCTAATGACCTAAAAATGATATGTAATATGTTAATGCTAGTCCCAAGAGAGGAGGGCAAATTTTGAGGTGTTACAATCACTACATAAAGTGTAGTGAACAACACCCAAAATTTTAAGCCTCTCAATTTTGACGGTCTTAAAAATTAGGATTCAACTTATAAAAACTCCATAAATCATATCCAATTAATCTTGAGATTTTGTTCCGCCACCTCCTCAGTCATATTCGGCACCCCTTTATTTTTTGTATCAACCAAAAAGTCCTTCTCATTATTTACTATGTCTCAAAATAACATATAACATATTCACTTACAAAAAAGCAATAAAACTAAAAAATATTGATAGTACAGTTAAAAAATCCGACAATTTTTTTACTAATACAAAGCAAATTTTTGCAACTTTACTGTATTTTTAAAAATTCGATATTTTTACCAAATTTTTTAAAATCCGGTAGTTCATATCAAGTAGTCTATAAAAAATGAAGTTAACATTACCAATTTTTTTATGAATCCAATATATTTTGTAATTGTCTGGATTTTGAAAATTTTGATAATTCATATCTGATAGGTAAAAAGAAAACTTAACATTATTGGTTTTTTTTAAAAAATTGGTATTTTATACTGAATATTTAAAAAATATTGTAGTTCATACTAGATATTAAAAAAAATACGTAAAAAATATGATTGTACTTCATTTTTTATTTAAAAAATCCGATATAAATAACAGATTTATGGATAAAATTATGATTTTATACTTATTTTTTTTAAAAAAAATAGGTGTAAAATGTATGCTTTTATACTTTAAAATCTAGTAATAACTCATGAAATTTTTCAAAAATTTCGTAAAACCTCAAAAACTTCTTGAAAAACACGCAATATTCTTTAAAAACATAAAAATTACAAAGGATATTATGGTAAAGTGTTACTACATGGGATTGCTAGGTATGAGTGGAAGGTGACAGGATAAAATCTTATTAATCTCCATTTATTCTTGAAAAAATCGAATCATATCCAATTCAGTTTTTCCTGAAGTAATCTTATATCATCATGAATGACATGCATTATCTCACAAAAAAAATCCATGCTCCAAGGTTTCAGACGAGTAATCAAACACATTATTCTTGTTATTTTTATGCTCTTGTCGAATGGCCGATTTTGTGGTGACGACCGTCAGCATTAGGTAACGTGCACCCTGTCCAACTGATGATTGTCCGCAATGGCTGACGGATAATCCTCTTTTGAGCGTCGCAAGGTGACGATTGTCATGCCCATGACGGCCAGACAGTCACTTTGGCCTTGTCTAACCTTGTTTTGTGTGAGATATCAATTTTTGAAGAGTGTGCGAGAAATCCATTATGCCCATGACATATCAATGGGTATTTCTAATTGATATATGGTGCCTAGTACGACTAAGAAATTACTAAATGAGGTTGAACAGGGGCACAATGACAGTTTGGCCATGATGGGCCTGACGGTCGTCATCCTGTGGTACTCCACAGAGGATTACCCGTCAATCATTGCTGACGGTCTTCAGCTGGGCAGGGTGCCCGACAGCTAGCGTTGACGATCGTCAACATAAACACGCATGTCATTAGGGCTTATGGGCGTATGGTCGGCCAATCATCGGGAATGACGGCCGTCATCGCCTCCAAGTGCAATTTTTCTATAGAAAATGCAAAACGGCCCCAAAAATACAAAGTTCTAAAACTCCTCTAACACATTCAAATCATAACCGCACCCAAAACATGTTAAAAACTAGTACTTCACAATAATGAACCAATATAAACTTCAATTAACAATACAAACATAGTTTTTTAAAATAATGATGAACAAAGTAAATTGAGGCGGGTTTAAAAATTATGTAAGGGTTTACCTAAAAAGTATTATCCAAACACAATTCAATAACTATATAGGAGTTTGTTAAAATAATCCTATTCAGATAAAAATATAAGATATATTTGAATTTTACTTTTCATAAAATTTAAATTTCGGAAAGTGTTAATTTTATAAATTCATAGAATTTGAATGAAGCATTAGTCATTCTTTTATTATTCTCTTTATTTATGGTTATGGAATATTATAGCTACATAAATAGAAAATATAAAATATTAATTTTATTTTAATTAGACATCATTATTAAATTATTATTTAAAGAATAAATGTGGAAGAATAAAAGAAATACTCCCGTAAAAATCATATTCTCTAATTGTTGTTATAAAATATTATAATAAATACACGTAATTGGAAATAAAAAATTAATTATTCTATTTTAAAATGGCTATCATTAATAAATTATTTATGAAGTAAAATTTGAACAATAATAGGATCAATTCAAATATATATATATATATATATATATATATATATATATATATATATATATATATATATATATATATATATATATATATTATAAAGAGTTATTTTAAAATTTATTAAATAATTGATGTATTTAATTTATATATATATATATATATATATATATATATATATATATATATATATATATATATATATATATATATATATATATATATATATATATATATATATATATATATATGGAATTTATTAATTATTTAATATTTTAAAAAGTTATTGAATAACTTAAAAAAGTTACTCTATGGGTCTCAAAATAAGTGTTACATGTAAAAAAAAATTATTTCTCTCAAAATACTTGTCACTTTATATTATCAATGTAATTTTAATTTTAATTTTTAATTGGACCCTCTAATTAATATATTTAATTTATTATTTTCTTACATTTCATGAATGTTAATTCGAATATCCCAATAATTGATAAGGATAATTTGATAAAATAATTATTTTTTCTCTTTCATTTTTTGCATTTTTTTAATCGATGTGAAAATGTCGAGTATGACATTTATTTTGGGATATATGGTGTAATTTTTATTGCGAGTATAAGGTTATGTGTTAAGTTCATTCATAGTCATTTTTCTATTTTTTTATAAGCAAAATATTATATTAAAGGAGTACAAGGGATACTCTGCCCATCAAACAACACTAGAAAACAATTAGTTCCTTCTTAAAAAGGACATAGGACTAATGCTTCAATCATATAAATTACAATCATCAAAACCTTTAAATTTCACTATCACCGATTCTCACGAAAAACGTTTAAAAACAATAAACATCTTTAAAACAATAACAACCCTTTTTGAATGACTATACCATTTCTACTAAGCCATAGGATCTAACAAATTATAATCCAAAATAATTCACTATACTTTTTACTAACTTTATCTTTGAAACTCAAAATGAAAGAGTTGAAAAAAGCCTCCATAGAATTATCAACACCACTAATTTTGACTTCCAATCAAGCCGAAACCGTACACCATAAATCTATCGCCACCGAACAATGATAGAACAAGTGAAAACAAGATTCTTCTTCAGAAAAACAAACAGTGGGGACATCAAGATTCTCTAATGATATGCCTTCTTAAAAACTCCATTCTAGTTGGAAGAATATTGTGCATAATTATCCAATCAAACACAAGTATTTTATCTGACACTTTCAACTTTCAAATATGATTCAAAACCTTATGACAAATAAGATCCAAATTAGAACCGTCAAAAACCAAGTCAAACAACAATATAACAAGATTTAATTGTGAATCCATTCGGATCCCTCCACCACACGAACAAGTCAACTTCACTCTGACTCAACTCACCCTCCTTCAAAGCCTCTTCCAACCCCAACAACTATTGTCTTACAACACTAGACACCACCACCAAATTTTTCCATAAAAACCAAGTCCATCCCAAATCGTTTCAACAACCCAACTAAATAATTCAACATACTCCTCACTAAAAGAAATAGAACCAACCAAATCAACCTCCAAAAACTTCACCATTCCTCACATTTCCTCTAAACTCATATTTTAAAGCATTAGTGAATTCATCTTGAATAAAATAAATCTTCTTCAAATCTCTCCACCATAAGGATTCTCTCGGTCCCTCGTTCTATGAATATTTTCATTAAAAAAACCTTTAATATCCTCATACTTGAAAGATAAAAGGTCTTGCCAAATTGCATCATTCTCATTGAGAATCCTCCAATATCATTTAATTAAAAGAGCAAAATTAAAAATTTCGCAATGTTTAACACCTAATCCTCTTTTAAACTTCTCTAGACAAATTTTATCCCACGACATCCAATTCATCTTCCTCTTCCTCTCCTAATACATTTCAGTATTATTACGTAAGAAAACACATAACTAATTTGTAAATTTATTTAACATATACTTATATTTGTGCTAATTCATATACTCATATTTAAAATATAAATATTTATTTAAATTTGACACATATTACAAATCATTTTATAAAATAATGTAGGAATATTTAGAATTTGAGTCCCTGCAATTAAATATCACATAGTTTCCTGCAATTTATGCATTAGGATTCTCTCCATGAAAAATCACATAGTTTCCGGCAATTTATGCATTAGGATTCTCTCCATGAAAAATGTGAAAAACATGAAAAAATAAAATTTCAATAATATGGATTTTCTCACCTCTCTCTAACAGTGAAATATTCTCAGAATGGAATCCATGTCATTATTTTCTCCAATCTTTTTTTTTTGTGCGCTTGTTTACCTTAAATACAGGATTATGCAGAAAATCCATATCCGAATATTTGATACCATAAAGTATAGGTTGGAACCCTCAATTATCTATTTCTTAATATTTAATTTGTAAGTTTTGTTGTTAAGCTCTTTAGAACAAAAATAAAATAAAATAAAGAATAAGATCTTATATAAAAGATTTAATATATTATTTATAATTAAAATTACAATTTAATAGAGATAATATTATAATTATAGGCATAAATACATTGAGCCCAAGTAATAATAAAAAAGAATAAAAAAATAATTCTTGTTAAATATTATAAACAAATTAAGAAATAGAAAATAGAAGTTTCAAAAGTCAGTCAACAATAAAAAAGTTATTACTTAATTTAATAAAAATATTAAAGTTTTAACATAATTAACATTTAATATTTATCTCTATTTCACCTATAAATATGTAGACATTGATACAATGTACCACACACATTTAGATATCTTATGCAAATCAAACTTAAGTGAAATGGAAAGTATGATGAAGATGTTCTTGAAATTTTTGGTGTTTCTTGTTGCTATCCTAGGTGTTATGGCAGGCAATGTCGGAGCTTCTTCGTTTTGTTGTGAAAGAGGGGAGTTTTGCAACCCACCTCCCTGTCATAGGCGTCCATGTTGCGACCCTCCATTAACGTATAAGAAACAGTGAAATTATGTTTCTTATTTATCTTTACACCAATCAATATCTACGTGAGAAATGTTCAATGTAATTCCTAGTCATCACATTAATAAGATTGGTGAATGAATTCTATCTAATAATTAGACATCAATATGTTTATCTTAAAAGTATATGTTATAATACTTCTTTCTTGCGTCAATCTATCACTGCCAACTAAGAACCTAAACATCAAAAGTACCATTCTAAATTTTTGGGGAAAAAACTGTTGAGTACGCTATAAATGTAACCTTTAAAAATTATAGTAGTAGGTAATTAGCGTTTGAAAGAAACAATGCAACATTTAATAAAAATATTGTTAAGGAGAAACAATGTAACATTTAGTAAAAATATTGTTAAAAGTGTGTGTTTTATTAAGGATCGCAATCTTATAAAATAACATCAATTTAATTTATAAATTGAACATTCTGAATTAAAAAAAATATATTCTCTTCACACAAAATTATAAATTTTATATTATTTATATTTGAATTTTTGTCGGTCTTATATCCTCGATCCATTTGATTTCCAATCAATTTGATGACGTAATTTTTGGCCACTTCTGCAATTTGATCAATCACAATCACCTATCAATAAACATAAATTTTTATATGATATGATAAAAGAAAATTTTGTGAAAAAGAAATATGTAAAGGGAATGTTAATGGTCAATCCTTTCATGATGAAGGAATTAATTGGTGTAGTTTTTCTAATAAAATCGGGCAAAAATGTTAGTAACATTAAAGCATTAAAAATCTTGTCTACAACTAATTGAATTGGAAAATAAAATGGAGTCAAACTCATAAAAATGTGGGAGGAGAAATTAATTTTCCAAATTATAATCATACACAATTAAATACAAAGATCATCACCATAATTTGATGCTGACAAATGAATTGAATAGACATCATCACATTGAGAGAGAGATAAGTGTATGACTATAAAAGAAAACTACTTCCTCTGTTATTATTATAAATTATTTTGGACTTTTAGCCTATATTAAGAAAAATAATAATGTTTTATAAAAATAAAAAATTATGAATTTTTTTACAAAATTATCTTTCATTTATGATAATTAAGTGAATAATATTTTTATTAGAATGCTTTTATGTTGTTTTAAAATTATCATAAATGTTTTCTACATTCGTTTTTTTAAGTAAATTTTATTTTTTAAATTTGTTGAATAAAAAATGCATTTAAACTATATATAAATTAAATACATCAATTATTTAATAAATTTAAAAAATAAAATTTGCTTTAAAAGGAAACGAAGTTAAAAAGAAAATGGAGGGAGTATTAAATTGAGAGTAGCTCAAAGACAATGAATTAAATTTCCATCCCTCACTACAAGATAAATGGTTTTTAAATGAGAAAAATAAGTATAAAGTCGTGACACATTTTTTTAAAGTTTATCGATGATATTAAATTTAGCGGAGAGTTTTTAAATGAGTGCTTTTCTTCAAGAAATATGACACTGGATTAGAAAACAAAGTCGTCACAAATTTTTGAAACCTCATGTAGATTGAATACAATTTAAAATCTTGACAAAATAAATAGAGGTGTTATTTAATCACGATTTAGCTCAATAAATATTTTATGAGACTCTATTCAACTATAGTATAATTTTGAAAATTTTAAGGTCTTGTGCGGTAGTCCTCCTTATATTTACGGTAAAGATAAATTATATTTTATTTTTTTGAAATATTTTAATAGGAAAGTCTTGAAGCTCTTTACTCATTATAAATTTTGGAACTACATAAGATGTGTGTTAAGATATTAAGATAGTATTTGTTAATAGAAATGTTAATAAAATAATATGACGTAGTTGTGAGAAAACTTGTATCAAGCAGATAATTTGCAAATTGATAAAATCCACTTATACATTAATAAAGTTGTCTCTTTAGTGATATCGCATAATCTTGAAAATTAATTATTTCATTTGATTTTGCCATGAACATCACTATAAGAAAAATGACAAGTTAAACCGGTTACTTTTGGAATCGCCTCGAACGTTATGTCGCGACGGGTGTGTTTCTGTCACAAAGGCATGTGTTCCGGATTCCGGATTGTATTTCAAATAAAAAAATATATTTTGTATAATATTTTTTGTCGGTTTTAAAAAAAATGTAACACAACTCAATACAATCATACTCATTTATAACACTCAAATTCAATGAAACGTGTCATATAATATCTAATAAAATTCATCAACACAACATAACACTTTATAATATTATAAAATTCAACAAGACGCGTTATTTTTATAAAATATATAAGTCGGAAATGATAGGAAAGAAAATAAGAAACAACATTTAATTTTAGAATTACGTAAACTCATTACTTTAGTAGGATTATTGGTGGAGATAAAAAAATGAAAAAATTATGGTTATTAGTGAGATATTAATTTTATATTTTTATTTAAAATAATAATAAAAGTAATAAGAAATTACTAAAACCACATCAATGGGTTGGATCAATGGGTCTGTGGATTGTAAAACTCAAACCCGATATCCGAATCAAAACTATACGGGTTGTTATGGGTTGGGTTGGGTATATCCATAAATGAATGAGTTCGGGTAATTTATGGGTTGGATTGGATTGGATCACCGGATTCGTGGGTCGACCCGCATCCATGAACACCCCTCATGGTATAATTTGTTTTGTCTAAAACGATTCATAATAAAAAATAGGGTAATGCTAACTTGTGCCCCAAGGGAACATGTTAAGAAATCCACAAATAGAAAATTTATTTTTGAAAAATTAATAAAATTATTAATGATAAGTTTTTAATAAATTCAATACACATTTTTCAAGAATTTTTTTCTATATTCATCTTTTAACTTGTGCTCTTGGGGTATAAGTTAGCATTACCCTAAAAAAATATTCTAATCTTCTAAAACTAAATAGACTTAAGGAATAAGAGGAGACAAAATAATTATAATAATTAATATTGTAATATTCTCTATTGATAAGCCGAATTCAATTGATAATTTTATATTAATTAAAAAAATATATAAATAAATAAATAAGTGGATAATATTTTTATTAGAGTGCTTTTATGTTATTTTAAATTTATCATAAATATTTTTTCAATTCTTTTTTATAAGAATATTTTACTTTTTAAACTTATTGAATAAAACATATATTTAAATATCTCAATTCTTTAATAAATCTAAAAAGTAAAATTTGTTTAAAAAATGGAGGGAGTATTAAATTAAGAGTAGGTCAAAGACAATGAATTAAATTTCCATCCCTCCCTATAAGATAAATGGTTTTTAGTAGCGAAATTATATTATGTAGAAGAGAAAAATAAGTAAAAAGTTGTGACAAATTTTTTTAAGTTTATCGAGGATATTAACTTTAGCAGAGAGTTTTGTTTAAAAACAAAATTTCAATGAAAAAAAATTAATTATAAATCTTTTTATATAGATATTTTTTATATATCAAATTTGATTTTTCCTGAAAATATGACTGCTTTTCTTCAAGGACATAGGTTAGAAAACAAAGTCATCACAAGTTTTTCAAGGACATTAGGACAATAAATAAATGTGTTATTTAATCACAATTTAATTTAACAAATACTTTATAAGCCCCTATTCAATTATAGTATAGTCTTAAAAAATTTAAAATGATGTGCAGTAATCCTTTTTGCATGCTCTCAAAAACGATATTGTTAAAAAAGATCGACCGTAACATGAAATTATATTTGAATTTTTTGAAATATTTTGATAAGAAAATCATGAAGCTCTTTACTTATTATAAATTTTGGAAATCATATATGTGTTAAGATAGTATTTTTCTTAGTAGAAATGTTAATAAAACAACATGGCACAATTGTGAGAAATGTTAATAAAGTAATATGACGTTAGAGCTATCTCTTAAACTCTAAATCATAAATCCTAAATCCAACAAATAATCTACTAAACATATATTTTTATGTTGAAACGTCGCATATAAATCTAGTAATGCAATGTATTGAAAACTTCTTAAGATGATAATTATACATTATGACAATACAACTAAAAGTATACCAAACCCTTGAAAATTGGTAGAAGCCCGTCCAATTCCAACGACACCGACTTTCTTTTTTCATGGCTCATCATCTTCACATTTAGAGACTCTTGACACTCTTTCTCGGTAATCTCCGGTAAATTCATGTAATTAATCAAATCATATTTTTGTATGAGGTGAAATTAGGGGAAAAAAGTGAAAATAATAATACATTGTGATTATATGCAATTTGAGAAATACAAACAGTAAAGCAGAAAGTATTTCCTCAAATCAAGCAGGCACTAATGAATTAATTTAATCTGCTTGACTCAACAATACCAATAAATACATTTTTATTTATTTTGTATTGAATTTTAATTATGTTAAAAAATTTTATTCAGAAAATATAGACAACAAATTTATATTATAATACTTTATTATGAATTTTAATTGAGACAATGATATGAATTCATTAAAAATATAAAAAATGTATGTTTGTAAAATGAGAGTAACATACATGATTTTATTTTATAATTTTAAATAATTTTAATAGAAATCTCTAACGGTTTATTTTTTATTTTGATTCTAATGTATTTGTTTTTTTTCTAAATTTTTCTCTCTTTTAGATATTTAATTATAAGTTGTTCAAGATATGTATGTATTTTTAGTTTTAAATAAAAATTAAACATTATTTTCAATTATTATCGAAAACGATTATGTGCATAACGTCAAATTTTAGTTATACGAGAGACATTGAGAATTTTGTTGCTTGTTTTTAATTTATTTGTGTGATATTATAAGAAAAATATAAATTTAGTAAAGAGTGTTGCATTCTCTATTAAATTTTTAGATTAACATAGAGTAATTTATCTCTGAGAAATTGCATAATATAGATTTTTTTTTAAATAACCAACTATTTCAATTTAATTTCTTAAACAATCACAATTTTAATTTATTTACCAAAATAACCATGTTTCATGCACACGTTTAAACCATGCGCAAGTTGGACTGTCACATGCATTTTGTCATTGAGCAGAGGCATCATCATCATTGACGCATGCATACATTGATGTCAATGCAATTGGCGCATGCTTACTATAAATAATGTGCATCTCCCATTGCATGTGGCAAAAGCTTTATGTTTTTTTTTGTTTTTTTTATATTTTATATGTATAAATAAATTAAATAAATAGATAAATGAAAAATAACTATTAATATTGTGATATAAAGTTAAAATACATAACAATTAATAAGAAAATCAATGACCCGCCCGACTGTAACGGCCCTCTATTCCACATCACGATACATTAGGTTGCCTTCTTTTAGAAAATTCGGTAAAATTAAATGGATCCAGGACTGAATCGTGATTGAGAATCACTTTCCTTAAAAGTATTTCAAGCACTCTTTTATTATGTCTTAGAGTTGGAAAATGCAAGAACACTCAGGATAACATCAACCTTAATTTCGAGTCTGCACAAGACAAGTGAAGAACCCGAAATGCAAGGAAGGTTTTTCTAGAATTTGGAAGAGAAATACGTTTTTAGTTCTTGTGTTATTTTTCTGAATAGAATCATATATTTATAGGAGATATGGATGTTGTTTCAAAAGTTTGCAACCTTTGATGAAACAACACCATTTCACCATAAAACACAATGTTTCATATATGACACTATTTCATGAAAAGATATGAAAATTGAATTCAAAATTCGCCTACAAGCCACCTCTACGCCCCCGGTCCCGGAGCCGGAGCCGGTGTCGCCCGTGGTAACACCGGCGAGGGTCCATTGGTTGTGTCAAGTGGCATAATGCTTGGGACCACCACATGTCCATGTGGCACCTTATTCTCTTTGTTCCTTTGGTGAGTTAAAGTTCCAAAGCATCTATAAATGCTTTAAAGGATGTCTCCACTTTCTATGTGGGACTTAAAGCAAAGCATTAAATGCTATTTAACTCTTTTGTCATTTTAGAACTAATATTGCAAAACAATTTCCAACACCTTCGAGGTCTCCCACGATTTTACTAAAGTATTTGGGGTCTTTGAGTGCTGACATGATGCAATGGTGAATAGTGCGAAGGTCCACACTCAAATCATAACCGCATTCAAAAAATATTAAAAACTAATACTTCACAACAATGCACCAATATAAATATCAATTAACAATACAAACATAGTTTTTAAAAATAATGATGAACAAAATAAATTGAGGCGGGTTTAAAAGTTATGTAAGGGTTTACCTAAATAGTATTATCCAGACACAATTCAAAAACTATATAGAAACTTGTCGGAATAATACTATTCAAATAAAAATATAAGATATATTTGAATTTTACCTTTTATAAAATTTTAAAAAGCGTTAATTTTATAAACTCATAGAATTTGAAAGAAACATTAGTCATTCTTTTATTATTCTCTTTATTTATTGTTATGGAATATTATAGCTACATAAATAGAAAATATAGAATGTTCATTTTATTTTAATTTGATATCATTACAAAATTATTATTTAAAGAATAAAAGTGGAAGATTAAAAGATACACTCCCGTAAAAATTATATTCTATAATTGTTGTTATAGAATAAGTACACGAAATTGGAATAAAAAATAATCATTTTATTTTAAAATGGCTATCATTAATAAATTATTTATGAGGTAAAATTATATATATATATATATATATATATATATATATATATATATATATATATATATATATATATATATATATATATATATATATATATATATATATATATATATATATATATATATATATATATATATATATATATATATATATATATATATATATATATATATATATATATATATATATATATATGGAAGATTAAAAGATACACTCCCGTAAAAATTATATTCTATAATTGTTGTTATAGAATAAGTACACGAAATTGGAATAAAAAATAATCATTTTATTTTAAAATGGCTATCATTAATAAATTATTTATGAGGTAAAATTATATATATATATATATATATATATATATATATATATATATATATATATATATAATTTAGTATTTTAAAAATATTATTTGAAAAAGATCTTACAAGAGATTTTAAAAATTGTGATAGTTGCACCGGAAACAATTTGCCTTGTCCAATGATAATATTCAAAGATACTCGGTTTTTGAGAAAAGTGAATTAAAATATTCGAGACTTTGATTAAACCATTTGTAAGTTTTACCCTTATTACTATGCAAAAAAATCTCAAGAATTTATCACTTTAGTTACCAATGTAATTTTTATTTTCATTTTTAATTGTACCCTCCAATTAAGACATTTAATTTATTATTTTCTCACTTTGCATAAATGTTAATTCAAATATACTAATAGTTGATAAAGATATTTGATAAAATCATTATTTTTTCTCTTTTATTTGTTGTATTTTCTTAATCGATGTGAAAGTGTTGAATATGACATTTACTTTGGAACATATGGTGCAATTTTTATTGCGAGTATAAGATTAAGTGGTAGGTTCATTCATAGCTATTTTTCTATTTTTTTTATAAATAAGAGATTATATTAAAGGAGTACAAGGGGTACTCTGCCCATCAAACAACATTAAAAAAAATATTAAGTGTTAGGTTTATTCATAGTCATTTTTCTATTTTTTTATAAGTAAGAGATTATATTAAAGGAGTACATGGGGTACTCTGCCCATCAAACAACATTAAAAAACAACCGGTTCTTGTTAAAAGGGATAAGGGACTAATTCTCCAATCATATAAGTTACAATCATCAAAACCTTTAAATTTCACTACCATCCATTTTCACGAAAAACACTTAAGAACAATAAACATCTTCGAAACATCAATAACTCCTTCTTGAAAGACTATAGCATTTCTACTAAGTCAAAGAATCCAACATATTAAAATCCAAAATAACTCACTATACTTTTTACTAACATTTCCTTTGAGACTCAAAATGCAAGAGTTGAAAAAAGCCTCCACAGAATTATCAACGCCACTAACTTCGACTTCCAACCAAGCCGAAATCATACACCATAAATTTATCAACGCCACTAACTTCGACTTCCAACCAAGCCGAAATCATACACCATAAATTTATCGTCACCAAACAATGATATAACAAGTGAATGATTCTTCTAGACGGAAAAAGTGAGGATATCAAGATTCTCTAATGACATGCCTTCTAAAAAGCCCACCTCTAGTTGGGAGAATATTGTGCACAATTATCCAACCAAACATGAGCATTTTATCCGACACTTTCAACTTCTAAATATGATTCAAAACCTTCTGACAAATGAGATCCAAATCAGAAACTGCAAAAACCAAGTCAAAAAATCAATGATAACAAGATTTAACTATGAATCCATTCAGGTTCTTCCACCACACGAAAAAGTCAACTTCACTCCGACTCAACTCCATGTAGGTTCTTCCACCACATGAAAGAGTCAACTTCACTCCGACTCAACTCAACGCCCTTTAAAACCTCTTCCAACTCTAACAACTGCTTTATGCCAACACTAGATACCACCTCCAAATTATTATAAAGATGATTCTTGAGTAAAATTTGGAATTGTCTGAATATGTTGATTGCTTTTAAATGCCTAACTAATATTCATGTTAATTTATAAAGATGATCTCAAGACTGAATTATTATATTATATCATTATAATTTGTCGAGGTGAACATTGGTGACTTCTGAGCTTAGTTACAAGTAAGAATTTTTTTTTGTTAAAGTAAATTAATGACTGAAATTTACTATCATTTAAAATAAATGAGAAGTTGATTATTAGCTAAGTTTATTTTAGATTTAATTGCTTAGAAATGGTAATTTATTTACACCATAAAATTTGAAAAGACCAATTTAAATATATCAATTTTCTCATAAATAAACTACTCTATTTCCTAATATCAATTTTTAACATTAATCTTACACCAAACTTATTCAATTTCAAGTACAAAAATGGTAACACACTCATTCTTGATACCCCTAATCTCGAACTGTTTCGCGCCAAACAGGTTTCTTCATTACCCACAAATTCCATTGAAATTACTCCAATTATTATGATTATGATTATGATTACGATGTTTTCCATTGTTAATTGCGTTTATTGTGTTTGTATTTTAATGTAGAATCTAGTCACAACTTGATAGTGACCTAAGTTGAATATTTGAATCTTATGATTTTTTTATGATATTGTGTTACTTGAATCTTTGATGATGAATATTATATTATTAACCCAATTTTTTATTCTTTGATTTGTAATTTAAGTTACATCAATTTCAATCAATACTGTTTATACGTGTATTTCAACCTCTCTATGATTGACTTTACAAAGAAAAATGTAAGTGTATGTAATTCTTACAAAAAAATAAATAAAGAGATTTGAAATAATATCCATAATCAATATTCACCACTCAATTTTTGGTTGTACTTTTGTAAGGTTTCTTTTAAATTAACCAAAATTTATTTGGATTTGTAGGATATAGTGCTGTTTTTGATAGTTAGATTTGGGTTTTGAATTATGATTCAATGTAGTTTTTGGGTTTGTTAAACCTTTATTAGGTGTCATGCTTTGAGTTTAGTTTTTTTTCTTTGAAATTGAGAAATGAAATGAATGTGTTGTTCTTGACAGTTTGAAGAAGCTGATTTGAAATTTTGGGAGAGAGGGAGAGAAGATTTAGATTTGAAAGCTGAAAATGACGATTGGAACACTTGCATCTGAGAAAAAGAAAGCTACGAAGAATAAGGAAGTTGTTGATGAGAACGCGCCTTTGGTACCGAACTCTCAGGAAACCGAGGGCGAGTTACATGAGTTTAATGGAGCTTCATTTTCTGGTGCTGTTTTCAATTTGTCAACCACGGTTATCGGTGCTGGAATCATGGGCTTGCCTGCTTGTGTTAAGAAATTGGGAATGGTGCCGGGTCTTATTGCGATAATCCTAACAGCATTGTTGACGGAGAAGTCGATTGAGTTCATTATCAGGTTTTCAAGAGCTGGGAATTTTCCTGCATATGGAAGTCTTATGGGGGATGCCTTTGGGAAATATGGAAAAGCTTTTCTGGAGATATGCGTTGTTGTTAATAACATGGGTATTTTGATTGTTTACATGATTATTATCGGTAAAGACAATACTCTTAAACGTCTAGTATTTCAAAATTTACTTCGCTGCTATCGTCAATTTGGTTTTAGTGTATGTTTGGACCTATGTAGCACCAACGCTTCATGTTGAAAGTGTGTTTTGTGTCTGACATGTGTCTTATGTTTGTGTCCGTGCTTCATAGGTTTGGATGGGTGTGAAATCACGATGATACTATGATTTTGTTAAAGCTACCGATTGTAATTATTTCCAAAATCGTGGTGGCCTATCTTGATTTCATTAAATTTACCGTCAATTCAAACATCTACTATTACCGACGAATCTGTTTAGAGAAGAACTGAAGATCGCATAATTCAGTTTTTTTGTTTTGTTCATATTTGTAGGTGATGTGATTTCTGGAACAACTTCAAGTGGAATTCACCATTCTGGTATCCTTGAAGGATGGTTTGGTGTCCATTGGTGGACTGGGCGGACATTTATTCTTGTTTTTGCAACACTTTTTGTGTTTGCACCTTTGGTTAGTTTTAAGCGAATTGGTAAGTGATTGTACTTTTCTTGTTTTACCAATTGATGTGAAAATCAGAAACATGTATTAGTTGTATCACTTATTAAATTATAAATTACTGCACATAAATCATCGCTCAAGTAAAAATGTGTCCATCTATTAAATCAAGCTCTGTTGCTAAGTTGTTTGGTTTCTGTTCCTGTGGTTGTTGCAGATTCATTGAGATTCACATCTGCATTATCAGTTGGATTAGCTGTTGTTTTCCTTATCATTGCTGTGGGGATCTCAATTATCAAGATTATTAGTGGAGGCATTGGGATGCCCAGACTCTTCCCGGTCATTACTGATGCAGCTTCGGTTTTTGATTTATTCACTGTAGTTCCCGTGCTGGTGACCGCTTACATCTGTCACTACAATGGTATGCAAAAATCTCGGACCTCTGTTTGGAACTCGTTATCTTGTTTTTGCGTTTTTATGCAGAATAGACTTATGTAACTCTAAGTTGGTTATTGATTTGCCCATAGAAGGCTAAGGTCTTTTAATTATACCTTCCATATGCATCCACATTTCATGTCTAACTAGTTTGAAAAGAAACCGTGCATGTCAATTTTTTATGAGCTAAAAAACTTGAAACTCAAGTTATGTCGATTTATATCTGGCTGTGCACTCTAAAATTTATTCACCGAAAACCCAATCATTTACGTGACACTTCAGTCCATGTTAACAACATGATGTGTTAAGATTCGCACGTTGGATGAGATCTGGTCTGAAAATTGTTCAGAAGTGGTTGATAGGACTCCTCACTTTACAAGCTAGTTGTGTAGGGGTTGAGTTAGGCCTAGAGTTATCTTTGAGGGTGTGCAAGATGGGATACTGAAAATGGCCCAAATTTTGACACGGTTAAACCATAATTAAATAAGGTCTCGTAAAATATTTGTCACAATTGAACCTTGGCAAAATAGGGACTCTATTTGTTTTTGCCACATTTAAATTGTGGCTAACCTACACAGGGTCTCCGAAAATTTAAAAATTTAAGACGGCCCTGGTTAGTCCTAACCCAAAATTTCTAAAATCATTAGCGTATACTTATCTGAGACTAGGCTTGGTTGCTTGAATTTGCATATAAATTTTAAGCGTATTCACTATTGCTAATAAATGCTGTCAACTAGTGCAAGAGTTTCAGTTATGCGAGAGCAATCCATGATTGCAGTTATCTATCTAGATCTACATGTTCATTTCGTAGATATATAATCTGGTGGTTGTTTTGTGTGCACTCTTTATTTGCAGTTCACAGCATAGATAATGAACTGGAAGATCCCTCATGGATGCAGGGGGTTGTGCGCACTTCCCTTACTCTATGCTCTTCAGTGTACTCACTCACAAGCTTCTTTGGATTCCTCCTATTTGGTGACAATACTCTCGACGACGTGCTTGCCAATTTCGATACTGATCTCGGAATTCCTTTCGGTTCGGCGCTCAATGACGCTGTTCGTTTTAGCTATGCTGCGCATCTTGTGCTTGTATTTCCTGTAGTTTTCTATGCACTAAGGGTCAACATAGATGGTCTGATATTTTCCTCATCAAGAAGGCCTTTGGTTGTTGATAACTTCAGATTTGCATCGATTACTATTTTCCTTGTTGGCATTATCTTCATAGGAGCAAACTTCATACCTAGCATTTGGGATATTTTCCAGTTCACTGGAGCAACTGCCGCAGTTTGTGTAGCATTCATATTTCCAGCTGCAATCACTCTGAGGTGAGTTTGGTCACTGAATTCATTTAGTTCTGTAATGAATTTTACTTTGTAGTATGATTACTATATCATTAAGCATTTTCTTTTCCGACAGGGATCGATACAACATAGCCACTAAAACCGACAAAATACTATCTGTTTTTATGATAGTTCTGGCAGTCTTGTCAAATGCTGTTGCTATATACAGCGATGCTTATGCTTTGATCAACAAGAACAAAAATGTGAGTGATTTTTTGATTTGATTGCTCACAGTATAGGTATTTATTTCCATACTTTCGGATGAAAGTGACATAATTTGCGATGGTTGTATAAAATTATTGTTTTTTTTAGGGTCTGATGGATTGAGTGTTATATAAACAAAGCTACTACGTGTACAAATATTCTTCAAAAGTGTGTGGAGGTATGCAACTTGTTCAACCTTGTTTGTATTAGAGAACTGTCAACATGTCTCTACAGCTTCCGACAACGTATTTGTTGTCAAAATATCATTTCACTTGTAAGATGGTCTTTGCCGATGAAACTGTGGAGGTTCTGTTGAATGTGCCTCAATTTCCCTGGCTTGATCTCTCTCATAAATGTAAGTGAGACGTTGTATGCATTACTATTGGATAAAGGACCTTAGGGGCGTCCTGTTGCTTCTGAAAGAATGCTTAAGTTCAAGCATTTTTTAGCAAGACAAACACAAATTTAGTTATGGATTTGAAAATGGGATAGTATTGCACGATTCTTAGGTAATCATATATTTTTAGATTAAGTGTTTCATTGAATATATTAGCATCTTGCAAATTTATTCAAGTCAACTATTTCATTGAACACATGTAAAATGTAAATGTTGTTTTGATATGTTATTATTGACAATGTTTGTTTAAAATTTCTAAATGAGTTCTGAGTTGTGTGTATGAGATGTGATATGCACAGTTTACATTTAAATACTGGAACTTCCGTAAGGTTTACAGAAAAATGAATATGAAAATTTCCGATAAAATATAACAATCTCGCAACATTTATAAGGAGTTTTCCAAAAAAAAAAAAAACGTTCATTGGAAATTTTGTGAGTTTATGTTGGATCCAACAAAGTTGAAAGTGGAGGGTTGAAAATTAAGGTGTAAATATTGAAATAAGGGGACATACGATAACAAAGTGCAAAGTGCGCATAGGTTCAAAATCACGACATCCACTGTTTATTTTTAAAATAAGGAAATAATCTTTCCATTTTATGGCTACGTCTCACGTCTCTGAAAATCCAAAAATATTTCGTATGTGTAAGGAGATGCGTCTTAGGATATACTTAAAATCACATCAGCCTTTGTAATTTATAATAGGCATTCCATTTTGAACAAAATTGATTTGGAGATGTATCTTCGGAGGTGTATCCGAAGATGCATATCTCTAACACCCTTTGTATTCATTTATGGTGTTTTTATTCAATAATCTATTTTATTTAATGATTCAGTGATGTTTCCGAAGATGCATCTCTGAAAATGTCAAATGGAAAATTGAATAAAGCATCATCTTGCATGTTTTTTGTTCCTCCCGATCAAAATAGATTTCTCCTTCGAAACTCTTAAAATGATTTTTTGCATTCTCAATCAACTTTTAAACACCTAAACACCATAATTGTATTTTATCACATCAAATGGAGCAAAAGAAATAGAAATTTAAAGTAAAGTTCATTCATTTCACCCCCCATTCATTGCATTAATGTGTTTTTAAGTTGAAAAATCGAACTTTGAGTCTAGAGATACATATCCGGACAAAATTTGATGGGTTTCGGAGATGCTTCTCCTAATTTGCCTGATACTTTGAGTTTTGAATATGTTTTTCCAGTTATGATCGTTGTTAGATATGATGCACCTGAATATGTTTCTCAAAGCTACTGTGAGGAAAGATGTTAAATCAGGCGGAGTGAAGAATGATGTTAAATCAGATGATGTTAAATTGAGTGTTAGACCGGTTATTCACTCTATGCAAAAGCCTAAAAATACATAAATAAAATATCATATAATCGAGACCAATAAAGTAGCAAGACCGTCAAAATAAAATACAGACCATAGTACTACTACTATATACTAAGACACTATTGTGCATGTTTGACTACCTCACCTCTACCTCCTATACCTCCTCTGCCTCGTCTACCTCCCCGACCACCAATCTCCCCCGCCCCCTGCAGACTCTTCTCCCGCCGAATGGATGTGTGTTGAGCAACCCTCTCGTGCCTTCTATCAACCATTATGCATGTAAGTTAAAGTAAGGTTGACCATTAGTGCCGACAAACAACACAAGCAAGAAAATCAAACAAAAAAAATACTGCAGAAAAATTCGGAGATGCATCTCCGGAACCTAGAAAACTAAAACGCTAAAATTTTTCGAAGATGCATCTTTGAAATTTCCTGCAACTCAGAAGTTGCATCAATGGTGTTAATGTACTCCATGCAATGTCAAAAAAAACTTCTTTTGATCATCATTTTCAGCCAACAAACATCTAATACAATATGTTTAAACTATCTTAAATGCTATTTCTACTCATTTCTAACTCTAATCATTGATTTCTACTCATTTACATAAAAACTCAAAAGTTTATCGAAAATTCAAAAAATTTACAAGAAATTGATGTTTCAGATGTTGTTTTCGATGTTAGAGATGATGACTGAAGTTCCTTTAAGTCTTGAAGATTGAGTTTTGAGTTGGTGCAGAGAAAATTTTGAGAGAGTGTTGAAGAAGTGTTTTGAGAAAAAATAAGAAGTGAGGAAGGAGAAGGGTCTGACGCGATTTAACCTCCAAAATGCTATAGAGATGCATCTTCAGATTTTTTTAACGTTAATTGACATTTAGATGCGTTCAGAGATGCATCTCTAGAATCTAGAAGCATTTATGTAGTTTTGCATGGTGCGTAAGAAGCATATGTGATGCATTAAGAAATTGTCAAAATAAATCCATGACAAACTACAAGTCAGACTTAGATTTCAGTTTTTTTGACATACCAGATTTAGGTTTGACAAAACTGAACTCGACCCATCTTATTTCCACCCCTACTCGCCGTCTTGAGATCTAAATTGAATGGTATGTTTTTCGACACCAAGAACATAAAGACCGGGCTTGATTAATATAGTAAAATGTTGTTGGTTATCTTAAATCCCAATTAACTTGGCAAGATTTGAGCCATTGTGAAAATATTATATAATGTGAATTTGATTAGGTTAACATGAATACAAGATTTACCAAAATATAAATATAACATTTACAACACCACTAAAAGTGATATGAACCTGCATAAAAAGATAAAGTATGAGTTTTCGTTGATCGATTTAGTTTGCTTTCTAAAAAATCTGATACTCGAAGAGATCCAAAATATATCGATTTACAATTTTTATTTATATCAATTTAGATTCCATGATGGTTAGAAATATATACAACCTTACACTGCATTCATTTCAGCCGTCCGATACAATAATGATACGCAATTCATCTGTGGTGAATCACATTGTCTCACCGAACCTCACTCTAAACTGAACCTGCAAATTCACTTTCACAAACAAAAATCACTCACATTACTCACATGGCCACAACCACAAGAGAACCGAATCAACCAAAGAAAAAACTCCCGCTATTTCCCCTTATCTCTCTTCTCTCTTTCACTTCAATCTTCTTTCTTCTCTCCCAATTCAGAAACACTTCATCCTCCTCCTCTTCAATCAAAGCTTTCTCCTCAATTCACAATTTCCAAATCGACCACCGCCGCGGTTCATGCGATTACTCCGACGGAATATGGATCTACGACGAGTCCAGGGTTTCCAGATACGATAGCTCGTGTAAGGAGATTTTCAAGGGTTGGAATTGTGTTAGGGGGAATAAAGCTAATGGTGTGGAAGTTGCGAAATGGCGGTGGAAACCTAATGGATGTAGTGATCTTGATCAGTTTGATCCTCTTCGGTTTCTTCAGACTCATACACACACCAGCATTGGTGAGATTCTCGTGTTATCCCTCTCTGTTGAAATTTATATAGCACGGATACATGTGATTATATTCAATTGCTTTCATTTCTTTTTAAGATGAACACTTTAGTCCTCAAATTTACTAAGTTAGAAAATGGGAAAAAGAATAAGCAGATGTTTGGTTCAACTGATTTTGAGGGAATTGATTGTGGTTAAAAGTAGTTGAATGTAAAGGATTTATGTTTGAACAGTAAATTTCAATTTCAATGTAAAAATCAGTTGCAAGTAGAATTGACTCTGTAGAATGAATCAATTCTAGTTTAGAAGAACCAAATACCTCAAAATCATTCCAAAATCAATTCTATACCTCTAGAATTGTTTTTGGCTCTTCCTAAAGTTAAACCAAACTTACACTAAATTAGTTATTTTTAAAAGACTTTTACTAAATTGGGTTACATTACAAAATGATAAGTTCCAGTGGATGTTAAACCTGGAAAAGAGTAAACTTGACTGACATTATTCAATTTAAGGTAATAAATTGTTATTTTGCACATGGTTATCAAAATCACGATCTAAATCTTACAATCTTAAGATTTTACGATCCCACTCACACCCAATGATCTAGATCTTAGGTAGAATCGTGTGTTGTTGTCAAATTGTGAAAAAAAGGTAAACCAATGATTATGTGCGATTGGCCAATTCCGACCACAATCGGCCATTTTCCAGCCACCACCATTACAAACCGAGAGGGATGACAAGATACAAAGGCACAACAATTTCGGTTCGTCGGCGTCCATTTTCCCGCGAATACACTTGCCTACGAAAATATCTTGTAGAAATAATTCAAATATGTAGTATTATTTTCCATTTAAGTAGTATGTTACGATTTTTGTTACGATCTTATGTTTTGAGTTTGCGATCTTGGCTATCCCCTCTTGATCTTACAAACATAATTGAGTAGGATCATCCGATCTTAGTTGCGATCTTACCATCCCCTTTCGATCTTATGCAAAATCTCGATTTTGACAACCTTGATTTTACAAATATGTTGATATTGATATACTCTTCTTTTAATTTATCATCGGTGTTGGTGTGTCAGTATTGATTTTGTGCCGTGTGTTTGTATTTGTGCTTCATAGGTTGAAATTAAAATCAAAGTTGTGTGCTTTTTGGTATTCTTGATAATGGATGTGTTCCAGTAATGCAGGTTTTGTTGGGGATTCACTCAATAGGAACATGTTTGTGTCACTTTTCTGCACTCTTAGGAGTAGTATCTCTGATGGACAGGTTAAGAAGTGGAGACCTGCTGGTGCTGACCGTGGATTCACGTTTCTGACTTACAATCTCACTATTGCTTATCACCGTACTAATCTTCTTGCACGTTATGGTAGGTAAGCTAATCCGAGATTGCTTTCGGTTGTGCTAATTCACTTGTGGGATTTCTTTCCGTTGATGTTTGGTTTCAAATTGCTATTACATTGTGATTATGGATGTTGTGGAAATTGCTGATTAGTGGAGTCACAAATGTGAATCACAATAATTCTTGAGGGCCTCCTAAACCCTCACATTGCTGCAATAATCGTGGCTGCAAACAACAGTTTAAAATTATGTTGTATTCACGTAGCTCTTAGTTACTACTACCTCCGGAGGTCATTATTATAAGGAAAACAAAAAACTACTTTCACAATGCTTAAGAAATTCAGTTAAATGAAATTAGTTTTCTGAGCAGAACATAAGTCAAATTTACTAAATTGTCATTTTCGTTATTTAATGGAAAAACTCCCTCAACGACCCAGATTAAATGTTTTTGAATTAAATGAAGGGGGTAGTAGGAATAATAAAATTAAATAATTTAAAAGTAGTTAACTTTTTCTTATGATAGTAACCAAAATTTGAAGCATTCTCTTGCTTATAATAGTGAGTAGAGTATGTGATTGCAGAACTTTCATCAATTTTGTGATTTTCGTCCCGTATGTATATATGTATTGTGGACAATGCAGAGAATTTCTGATTCATGTGGTTGCAATTGTAAATATGATTCTCGAAGTCCTCCCAAACTTTATATTTCGGCTGCAATTTCGTTGCGAATAGTAATTTAAGACTGTTGTATGCATTATACTTTTAGTTACTATATGATTTCAGAACTTTCATCCATTTTATGAACTTTTTCTGCTATGTATATGATTTAGAGGGCTTCTTCTCTAGAGTGAGGAAGTCACTTTAGAGAGTAAAGTGAGTATTTTAGACCATTGATTAACAAATCAAAGGTGGATATTGTAAGTATATCATAACAAATCATGAGTTTGTTGAGATGACAATCCTTGATTTCTCACTTTACACTTTACTCACTTTATAGGAGCCAAATTCAATTTAAAGTTAGCAGCTGTATATGTAGGCTTTCTAGGCTTCTTTTCTAGTTGTTAGTTGTTACTATTTATGAAGATTTCATGGTTTGCATTCTCTTATGTTATGCACTACTATTATTGGACTATACAATGGTGGTGTTTGTTACACAATGTTAGCTTAGTTGTGGTTCTTTTTCCTCTGTTTGATTTGATTGCAGATGGTCGGCTAGTGAGAATGGTGGTGCCTTAGAAACTCTTGGATTCAAAGAGGGCTATAGAGTAGATGTTGATGTTCCAGATAGTACATGGGCACAAGCTGCAAATTTCCACGACATTCTAATTTTTAACACTGGGCACTGGTAGGTAATACTGGAGTGTTTGATTGGAATGTCTTCCTGTGTGTGTTTACATGAACATTTGAGTTTCCTTAAAGGCCTGTAGGCTAAATTTCGATCCCTATCTGGTTTCATTGATCCCGTTGATTGTTCTTATTTATTACAACCAAAGCAAATAATGTCTTTCATTGCTCTGCTTGCTTATTTTTTTCCTTTATTTGAGTTGAGCTGATGTTAGAGTTGTCATTCAACAATTTGAGAAAACTTTAGAAGTATGCTGATTTGGTTTAACTATACAGATAATATCTTTACTGCTTGCTTGTCATTTATATTAGTGTAATATAAGTTGATGTTTGTAGCTGTTTGTTGCAATATTTTGAGAAAATTTACGAGAATAACATTATTTGGTTTTTCTGATTCTGTTTGGGTCATATTAACAGGTGGTGGGCCCCTTCGAAATTCGACCCTGTGAATTCACCTATGCTTTTCTTCAAGAATGGTCAGCCAGTAATCCCCCCATTACGTCCAGATGAAGGCCTGGATATGGTTTTAGAGCACATGGTAATGTCTTTTCTTTCTATTCCTCTTAAAAGGAACTACTTGGAACTTATAAATTGTTACCACCAGTTCTAAAGGTAACCTGAGAGTTGATAGATTAACAATTACCTAGGTATCATGCTGATTGACCTGATAGTTTTTGCATCTACTGAATTTTGCACATTTGGTTCCATTATAAACTTTTTCCTTGCAATGTATGAAAATAATAATCATCACACACCAGGGGTGTAAATTAAATATGAGATTGCTTGGAACATCAGTATTCTGAAACTGTTCAGATAAAATCATTACTCTAAATATGAGATTACGAAAATTAAATATGAGATTGCTTGGAGCATCAGTACTCTAAATATGAGGCAGCAATTTTTCTCTCTTCAACTGACCATGATTATTTAATGATTCTCCCAAAACATAAATTTGATGCATCCAATGCTGGCTATGAAATTACATATATAGTCAAGTATTTATGTGATTGGTCATTGATCTGCTTTCTGCGTATTTTAATATAAGGAATTTCTTTACAGAAATCATATGTGGAGGAAAAAGCACGACCAGGTGCAGTCAAATTTTTTCGTACTCAATCGCCCAGGCATTTTGAAGGAGGAGACTGGGATCAAGGTGGTTCCTGTCAAAGAGATCGACCTTTATCGGCAGAACAGGTGAGTCTAATTTGCTATTAATCTTTTTCTCAAGTATTTCTCTGACTAGAACCGTTATCTATGACCGACAAACGCAATTCTTCTTGTAAATGTGACTGTTCTATAGTTTTTTTGTTGCTAAATTGTTGAACAAGCTAACCATAGAATTTGATTGCCTCTTTAGGTAGAAGAACTTTTCTCTGTGAAGAATAACGGGACAAATGTGGAGGTTCGGTTGGTGAATGAACACCTCAATAAGGCTCTTAAGGGATCGAGTTTTGTTATTTTGAACATCACTTACTTGAGTGAGTTAAGGGCTGATGCTCACCCTGCTTCTGCTGGTGGAAAAAAGCATGATGATTGCATGCACTGGTGTTTACCTGGAATTACAGATACATGGAATGACTTGTTTGTAGAGCATCTAAATAGTATCGAACATAGGAGTTGATAAAGTGGTTTGGTTACTTGTGCTAAATAGAGATAACAAAAGCACTGTCTAAGTGCATCTTGCAGAGCATATTGGTTGCATGCAAAATTCACGTGTCTGCATAGGGTTTTCTTGAGATTTTACCCGAGGTGTAACAAAAGTTTAGAGATAGTTCAATTCTATTGAATTTATATTGGACCAGTTTGTTTGAATTTTTTTTTTTTTAAATGATTTTTATAGGATTTTTATAGTGTAACATAATTTTATGTAAAAAAATTTATAAAAGTTTTAAATAAAAATTTGTTTTGAATAGTTATTTTTAAAATGTTTTGAATATTGTGGTCTCTTTTTCAATTTTGCTTATGAATCCTCTTCATTTATGAATGTGATAGTTTGACTATGGTGCCATGTCAATAAGTCTTTTTTTTAAAAAAATCATTATTTTATTTAAAATATATATTTTTTTTATATTTATTAATTTATGTAAGGTTATTAAATTCTAGAAATAAAAAGAAAACCCTTTTCATTTACATCTCCCGGTTTACTTTCATGTCTCTTTAAGAATCCTAATCCCCTTTTGTTCATCTAAAATTTGTTTATCATCTTCACTAATTCATAAATCATCCCGTATCCTAGAAATATAATCAAAGTTGACCGAAAAAGGAGGAGTTTTATCTAAGACTCATATTCATCCAATACCGTATTGATAGACTCTGCAAAGATGGTCTCAGATTGCGATTATTCTCGTTTTCTCTAAAAGATAAGGTGATGTTATGGTTCCGGTCGCTACTAGCTAAATCAATTACAACTTCGGAACAACTTGTTACCAAGTTCCGGCCCAGGTACTTTCCTCTATTAAGATTGATGAAAATGAGGAGAGATATAGTTTTATAATCTGTTTAAAAAAATTTATCCATAATTAAATTTTTGCTGATTCATTTCATTTTAACATCAAAATTGATGTAAATTGATTTTAAATTATAATTTTCAGTCAATAACTTTCAATATAAACGTGGCCTTAATAATTATATTTAAAATAAACTATTAATAGATGTTTCATTATTTTTTTTCACATGTAAATTGATTTAAATTATAATTTTCAGTCAATAACTTTCAATATAAACGTGGCCTTAATAATTACAGTTAAAATAAACTATTAATAGATGTTTCATTGTTTTTTTTCACGGATAATAGCCAAACTTAATCCGGATGATGCAACAATTTTGTCCCTATAGATAGTTTAGGGTTAATTATTTATTTGTGAAAAAAATATTAAAAGAATATAATTTTAATTAATTTTAGAAATTTGTTTCAGCTTTTAGTAATGATTTAATAAAAAATATTTTTAAATATAGCTTTTATTATGTTAAATGTTTAATAATAAGAATTTAATTGAAATGTACATATGATATAAAAAGATTTTATACCGTCAATTAATTATAAATGTGTTATGAAAAATTTGACGTTTATTTTAATCATTTATAAAATAATTTAAATAGTATAAAATTTTTTACATTGATAATAATTAATTTCTAATAATAAATATCTAGATTACTAAATCAAAATTATTTTTTAATTTATAGCAATTGAATTTCATAATATTTTCTACTTTCTATAAATATTTTTTTATGCAAATCAGTTTTAAAAATATATATAATTAAAATAACTTTTTTAAACCGGAAGCGACGATGTCTCTATAATTTTTGATTTGTTTTGTCGTTAAACTTTTAAATAAAACAAGTTTAATTAAATAATTTTTAATTTATTTATTTTCACCTTAATAATTTGCTAATTGAGTGTATTATAAATTTTGAATGATCTAATAATTAGATTAATGTTAACTTGTGCTCCATGGCCCTATGTTAAAAATTCCACAAATAGAAAATCCGTATAAAAAAAATAATAAAATCATTAATTATAAAATTGTATTAAGTTTAAGGAATAATTTCCAATAATTTTTTACTATATTTATCTATTAACTTGTGTCTTTAGGACACAAGTTAGCATTATCCTTAATTATTTAAAAATTAATTATAAAATCAGTTATGTTTTTCTTAAACGAGTTTTAAAAAATATTCTAAATTCAATCCATTATATTGGTTCGATCTTTGCTTGATGTTTCTCTTGGTGGTTATATGAGAAAAAACAAACGTATAGCAAGTAATATCACTACTACAGAGAATTGATTAATTATAAATCTCATCATGATTGTTTGTGAATCTGCATATGCTATGCTATATATTAATGGTGGAATATAATACTAGTATATGCTAATACTATAGCTATGTAAGACAAAGAACAGGTTGAAGAACAAGATGAAAAGTTCTGGAGACATTTCTCAGGCAATTGTATATTTTATTCATCTTACATAAATTCTTCAATATAATAAAAATAATTATTAAATGTATTTTTTTAATAAAATAATGGTTTAAATATTTTGTAAAAATTAAAATATTGAATAGTTTTTACACTAATCCAAGGACAAGCTGTCATCTTCATTCATAAGTAAAATCGGATAGAGGATCTCAAAAATTCCAAGATTAAAAGTGTTCAATTATTTAAAATTAATAGATCAAAATAACTGATTTATAATAAAAGGGTTCAATTATTTAAAATGTTTAAATTAGATAATCAAAAGTGCATTTAAGCTAAATATTTATTATATACAATTTTTTTTAAAATTGCAACTATGTTTTGATCTTCAATAATATAGATTTATGTTACATGATATCAAAATTAATCTTTTAATTTAGAAAAAATAAATATAAAAAAATTATAATATTGTGAAAATTAATTTTATAAAATTAATTTTTAAAAATAAAAGTTTTACTTTTTTAAAGATAAAAAAAATGTCAATTATGATGCCTTAGTTTACTTTTCACTGCCTGTCTTTTATCCGATGAGCATGAGCATTGTATTTTTTTTCCTTCCACAATATGATATCAAAAATAATCTTTTAATTTAGAAAAAATAAATATAAAAAAATTATAATATTGTTAAAATTAATTTTTAAAAATAAAAAATATTCCTTTTAAAGATTAAAAAATGTCGATTATCATGTCTTAGTTTACTTTTGATGTGCCTTTTGTCCCATGAGCATTAGCATTATATTTTTTTCCTTCCATAACTAGTTTAACACAAGAATTTAACCGATCACCCCACATATTTGCATATTAACAAAAATATTAATTTTAATTACCAATCAAAAATTATAATTAATCAATAATTTTTATTTTTTTCTAAGTTCTAATTTTCAAATTTTTCGGTAGTTAAGACAAAATGTTTTTTTTGCATTTTGTGAAAAAATTACACTTATACCAAAAATATAAGAAAATTCGGTATATTCTTAAAAAAAAAATCTATGCAAGTTGACCGTTTTCTAAACTGTAATACTGAAAATTTTAAAAATTTCGATAATTATTTGAAAAAAAAAATATCAGAAATTTTGAAAAATCCAAGAAATATCTAAAACTATATGTTATTTTCAAAATTCAGGTACACCAAAAATACAGCTTCTTTATTCAGCTTCTTTAAAATACAGAATTTTTTTTTTAAATATTCAAAAATTTAAAAGAAAATTCAAAAATACATTATTTTTCAAAATAATTACACAAATGACCATTTTTGGCCATAATTTACACCTAGGCGCCACCCTAGTTGGCGCCTACCCTTAATGGGTAGGGCAAGTCGCCACTAGGAGTGGCGCCTACCCCCATTCCCTTTTTTTTTTTTTTTATATATGTTATATTTTTTTTTTATTTTTTTTAATTTATAAATTTATATTTTTTATTAATTATATTAATTTATATTAGCACATATATATAAATAAAATTATTTACAAGATATATATATATATATTAATTTATATATATATATTAATTTAATTTATAAGTAATTAATATTATTTGTAAATTTTTGGAAAAAAAATTAATTTATATACGTGTAAATAAATATTTATACACATGTAAATTAATATATATATATATATATATATATATATATATATATATATATATATATATATATATATATATATATATATATATATATATATATATATATATATATATAAAGATATGATAGACAATATCTTTAAAGATAAAGATAAAGATATAAAGATAATAAACAGAAAATATTTTTATTTAAATAATAGACAAGACAAATATTACAAAGATATGATTAATCACATATGATGCGGTCCCTGGTACGATCCGCACGAGGGAGGTCTAATTACTCGCCTAGACGGTTCACGTGGTGGTGGTGCTTCCCTATTACCACCCCTTGCCCTAACACGTCCCCTTGTCGTTTGCCGTTGTGGTTGGGTCGAAGTCCCTTCAGTGCTGTAGGAAAGACGGGTCCCCTCTGCGCCCTCAAAGCTTTGTCTCGGTGGGACAAACTGACTACTGCTGGGTGCGCCCTCGAATTGTGGTCTTTGGTAGTTTATGGTTGAATCGGGTTGGCCAAAGTACAATGTTTGTTGTGGTGTGTAGTAGTCCTGTTGGTAGTCCTCTTGTATACCCGTGTCGGGGCTAGGTGGAGGACTGGAAGAGCTCGGGACATTGTCGTGATGGAAGTGTTGGGATTGGTGGAAGTGGGGGGATTGATATTGTGGTAGGTGTTGGGACTGTTGATGGTGGTGGGAATGTTGAGTTTGTTGTTGGTAGTCTTCATGGTATTGGGGTTGAGTTTGTGGTATGTATTATTGATTTGGTTGGGGGGTGAACATGTGTTGTGGTGGTTGTTGTTGGTAATATGGTGGTGGTGGTTGTTGTTGGTAATAAGGTGGTGGTGGTTGTTGTTGGTAAAATGGTGGTGGTGGTTGTTGTTGGTAATAAGGTGGTGGTTGTTGTTGTTGGGAATACTGTGGTGGTTGTTGTTGTTGGAAATATGGTTGTTGCATCCGGGGATCGTCCAAATAGAACGGGTCAGACACAATCATTTCTGGATTTGTATTTGCTCTATACCAATCCACATATTCCCTTGTTGGCTTCATTTCGTTGGGCGCCACCGGAAATTGTAGAACATAGTGGGCACGGTCTTTCCACATTTTACGAAACTCCTTAGCAAATTCCTTCCAATTTTGGGCATACCACTGGTGGCTGACTTTTTTTAGATGCCAAGGTTCCATAGACATTGGGGGACCTGGGATTTCTTGATGCATTTCGAATTGAAGCTTGACACGGTCACTTTGGTGCATCTCCACAGTGGTGAACCGCATTATGGCCGTTTTTGCTGTCCAAACAGCTGCATCTTCGGGGTTGGGTTGATGTTCCAATCCCAAATATGACCTCCAAATAAACTGCAAAGAAAAAAGTAAATATGTTATTTATCGAGAATGCATGATATTAATAAATCAGTTAGAAGCTGAGTGATTTAGTGGTAATACATCTTGTGCTCGGAGACGATCCAAGAGTTGACGATAAAATATAATTTTATTTTTGGGGGTAAGACTGTAATCCAGTCCGGTTGTAATGAACCTAAACAAAAAAAGATAAATAATATTATTTACAAATATTTATAGAATAAATATACAAAATGAAATAACATCATAAATTTACCTAGTTGCGTAGGGGAAGGAGTAGACATTAGGATTTTCTGGGGCTAGCCTCGGCAATCTCCACCACCCCCATGTTTGGAGCAAAAAAGCACATCCAGAAAATGTACAATGCTCATTTTGTGCATTTTTACACAAAGAGCTATATAGGAATGCTAATACTGCAGAACCCCAACTATATGTGCTTATTCTATCAATGTCCCCGAGCAAACTCAAGTACATAAAGTTTATGCTATTTCCCGTCCCTTCGGGAAATAGCAAGTTCCCAAACAATAGCATAATGTAAACCCGGGTTTTTATGACTTTTTCTTGTTCGGAGGATTCCTCAGTCAAAGTTATGGAGTCGTGGTACAATTGTAGGCTAGATAATTTAATACCCTGACCCCTTGCTTTGGCAGACCCCTCACCCTCGACCAGATCTACCCCCAACATTTGAACACATATTTGGTTAGGCTGTTGAACATTTCCGGTCACAGGCTTACCATCTATTCTAAGACCCAAAAGCATGTACATGTCCTCTAATGTGACGGTACATTCACCAGTTGGTAGGTGAAAAGTGTGTGTCTCAGGTCTCCAACGTTCACACAGAGCCAAAATGAATTTGACATCAATTGTGGCATTTACGACATGCATAACATGACCGAAACCCGCACGCTCTATGTAAGGTACGCACCATGGGTCTGGATAAGGCATTGGGTGTGAACGTTGACGAAATTTCTTGGGATCCTTTAAAAACAAACAATATAAACAATCATTAGATTGGACTTTTAAAAAACTAATTACAAACATACGAAAGAGGCAATGTTCAAGAAAAACTTACGAATGAGGCAATGTTTGCCCTAGTGCCTCTGTGTTCTTGGCCCATGGTAAGAAGAGACATGACTGCAATGTAGAACGAAGCTTGGTGGATGAGAAGTTTCGCCGGAGTTCTCTGAATAAAAGTGTAAGGCATGCGTAGGAATCTTGCAGAATAGGTGCAGGCTAGGTGGTAGTGTTGGCATGCATTGGTGCAGACTAGGTGGGAGTTGTCTTGTTTTGGGGAAGACTTGGTGGAATCTGATGATGCAAAAATGTGACAAGTGTAAGGCATGCGTGGGAATCTTGCAGAATAGGTGGTAATGTTGGCATGCATTGGTGCAGACTAGGTGGGAGTTGTCTTGTCTTGGGGAAGACTTGGTGGAATCTGATGATGCAAATGTGTGACACGTGGAAGGCATGCGTGAGAATCTTGCAGAATAGGTGCAGGCTAGGTGGTAGTGTTGGCATGCATTGGTGCAGACTAGGTGGGAGTTGTCTTGTCTTGGGGAAGACTTGGTGGAATCTGATGATGCAAAGGTGTGACACGTGGAAGGCATGCGTGGGAATCTTGCAGAATAGGTGCAGGCTAGGTGGTAGTGTTGGCATGCATTGGTGCAGACTAGGTGGGAGTTGTCTTGTCTTGGGGAAGACTTGGTGGAATCTGATGATGCAAAGGTGTGACACGTGGAAGGCATGCGTGAGAATCTTGCAGAATAGGTGCAGGCTAGGTGGTAGTGTTGGCATGCATTGGTGCAGACTAGGTGGGAGTTGTCTTGTCTTGGGGAAGACTTGGTGGAATCTGATGATGCAAAGGTGTGACACGTGGAAGGCATGCGTGAGAATCTTGTCTTGGGGAAGATTTGGTGGAAGCAAAGCTAAAGCTGAGACTAAGTTCAGACTATGTGGAGAATACATTTGATGAATAGGCAGTAGACGTGGCAAAATTATTACATGCATGCAGCTCCACGTTGCCTGCAAGTTCTTGCATGCTTTACACGTGTCCAAGTTTTGCATGCGTTGCTCTTGGGGAAGGCTTGGTTGAAGACATGCATGCAAAGATGTGTCGGAATCTTGCAGTATAAATATTCACACACATTTTCACAAAGGTATTCACAATATCTTCACAGCAATCTTCACAAAACCTTCACAATATCATCACAAAACCTTCACAAAACCTTCACAATATCATCACAAAACCTTCACAATATCTTCACAAAACCATCACAATATCTTCACAAAACCTTCACAAAACATGGCATCTTCATCACAATACAAAATCAAAGCTCACGTCAATGGTGAGACTTATGAATGTGATATGTTTGGCTTCCTATTTAGAAACACTGAATGCACTCGTTTTTGTCTAAATAGAGAAGCTGACTTCTCTTATCTGAAGAAAAAGATTGAGTCCAAACTAAGACAACCCGTGTCCCAAATTTTTTATCAACAACCTTTTTTTTCAGAAAACAACTCTGTCAAGTTTTATAAGTCATTGATTCAAAATGACATGGAGACAAAATACATGTTTCGTAACCATGAGTATTCTGGTTACGAATACATAGTGTTGTACATTGTGTTGGAACAATTTCAACCAACTCAGAATATTCAGTCACAGGTTATTGATCCTGTGATTGATGACGAACAAGATGTTGAGCACCACGTTGAAGACGATGTGGTTGATGATGCTGAAGACGTGGTTGATGACTTGGTGAACCGTGATTCTGAAGACGAAGACCAAGTTCAAATACCTATAGCGCAACGCTACTCACTGCCTGCGCACTTCACAACACTTAACTTGGGCGAGGATGAGCCCTCATCAGATATGTTCTACAACCCATATATGAGGTCTGATGAGGACTTAAAGAAGGGTGACCAATTTCGGACCAAGGAAGAGTGTCTGTTAGCAATAAAGAACTGGCACTTGAAAAACTGTGTTGACTACGATGTTATCAAATCAAATCCGGAAAGATACGTTATTGTATGCAAAAATCCGGAGTGTGGGTATAGGTTGATGGCATCGTACAAGAAGAAACATAATGCGTGGGTGATAGGGTCCATTTCTCAAGCTCACATTTGCGTCAACACCAACATGGCACAGGATCATCGCAAACTTAGCCATGATATGATCTGCCATTCCATATTACCTCTAGTTGAGGCTGACCCGTCACTGAAGGTCAAAACAATTATCTCCCATTGCGTGGCTGTTTTCAAATATACACCGTCATACAGAAAGGCTTGGTTAGCAAAAACCAAGGCAATTGAACTGGTATACGGTAACTGGGAGGAGTCATACAAACAACTACCACGCTACCTGGCTGCACTACGATTGTATTCACCTGGGACGGTTTCTATAATGGAGACCTTGCCGGCACAATCCCCTGACGGAACTCGTCTAGAAGGTAATGGAATATTCCATAGACTTTTCTGGGCATTCCGTCCCTGCATCATCAGTTTTACATTCTGCAAACCACTTGTTCAAGTCGATGGAACTTGGCTGTATGGGAAATACAAAGGATCGTTACTGATGGCGGTCGCACAAGATGGAAATTCTAATATTTTCCCAATAGCCTTTGCATTGGTAGAAGGAGAAACGGCTACTGCTTGGAGTTTCTTCCTTAAGAATCTCCGAACGCACGTGACTCCACAAGCTGACATCTGTGTTATTTCTGACAGGCACGCTTCTATAGACAGTGCATACAATAATCCAGCAAATGGTTGGCATGACCCCCCGTCTACCCATGTCTACTGCATTAGGCATATTGCTCAAAATTTTATGCGGGAGTTCAAGGATAACTTCTTGAAGCAACATTTAATAAACGCGGGGTATGCATTAAACCAACCTGGATTCCAATACTACCGCCGGGAAATAGTGTTGGCAAATTCTAATGCAGGGAGGTGGATCGATAATATCGACAGAGCGAAGTGGACTAGATCATACAACGATGGGGTGAGGTGGGGCCACATGACAACAAATCTGGAGGAATCAATGAATGGCGTCTTTAAGGGCATACGTAACCTCCCGGTAACCGCATTGGTGAGTGCGACCTATTTTCGGATGGCAACGTTGTTCGTAACAAGAGGTAAGCGCTGGCATGAAGTGTTGCAGACGAGTCAGGTATATAGTGATGCCTGCATGAAGTTTATGAGGCAGGAATCTGCCAAAGCCAGCAGCCATCGGGTTACGGAATTCGACCGCCATGGCCACACTTTTAGTGTCAAGGAAACAATTGACCACAACCAAGGGCTGCCCAGACAAGAGTATAGGGTCCTAATACCAGACCGTTGGTGCGACTGTGGTCAATTTCAGGCCTATCGTATGCCTTGTTCCCATGTCATTGCAGCGTGTTCACACAGCCACTTCGATGCATTATCGCTAGTGTCTCCCATCTACAAAGTTGCAACATTGCTCAATGTATACGACAATCCCTTTCCAGTGGTAGCATTGGAGGCGTATTGGCCAGAGTATGACGGGGAAATTGTTTGGCACAACGAATCAATGCGGCGGAATAAAAGTGGTCGCCCAAATAGCAGGTGCATTAGAACTGAAATGGACGTCGCAGAGAAAATGCAGAGGAAGTGTAGCATATGTAGACAACTAGGGCATAATAAGAACAAATGTCCATATCGTGGATCTAGTTCCACAACTTAGTTTTCATATTCATAAATCTGTGTATCAATGCTATTTATCATTAAAGTTTACTTTTTATTCCAAATAGAAGATGACACTTGAACAACAAACACAAACATCTAACATTACAACACCAATTACTAAAACAAAAACAAATACTGGAACAAAAACAAGTACTAAAACAAGAACAAGTACTAGAACAATAACAAATACAACAACAACATGACAAACAACCATTAAAATCTAAGAAATTACAACAGTTAACACTATGTCGTCTGATCCATGCATCATTTGGATGCAATCAATGTCGCTTTCAACTTCAACCCACCAACGTATCGTTTCTCCAGTTTCAAATGAGAACCTTGTTCTAAGCCTCTGAATCCTTCTGATGACTTCACCAGGTTGGTAATCTCCCTCTAACCAAGACATCAAGGACCTTTTTAGTTGGTCCAACGAACGGATGTTCCAAAATTTCATCTCCATTGGGGGTTTCAAATGCGAGAAAATAACATGCCCATCCCTTTTTAAGATTACTTGTTCAGGATCCGGGCGCCTTGATGATGTTCGCTGCCATGAAGACGGTCTTGGGGATGCCATGAACTCAACTTGATAGAGAAAGTGATAGGAAACAGTGGTGAAGAAAATGCAAGGAAATAACACTTTATTTATAGGAAAAGATCTGGGTTGTACACCAATCTACTTAACCCTAATTAGTGTCGCACTTGATAAATTAACCTTAACATGATTAACCCTCATTTTCCTAAAAATTTATAAATAATATTAATTACTTATAAATTTAATTAATATATATATATAAATTAATATATATATATATATATATATATATATATATATATATCTTGTAAATAATTTTATTTATATATATGTATTAATATAAATTTATATAATTTATAATAAATCTAAATTAATAAATTAAAAAAAATTAAAAAAAAAATATTAACAAAAAAAATAAAAAAAAAATAGAGTGTAGGCGCCACTCCTAGTGGCGACTTGCCCTACCCTTTAAGGGTAGGCGCCAACTAGGGTGGCGCCTATGTACAAAATTAGGGCAAAAATTGCCCAATTTTATAATTTTTTTGAAAAAATATTTATTTTTGAAATTTTTTTAAAAAACCTGGATATTAAAAAAAAAACTCTAAAATACACTCTTTAATGTATTTGTTTTGTGAACTTTTTTTTATTTATTTCATTAATATTTATTTATTGATTTTTATAGATCTAAACTATAATGAGATGAAATAAAAAATTTCAGATATGAAATGAGAGCATGTAAAATCAAAACCTCAACCTTTAGTGTGTTTGTTCCATCAAAACCATGTAAGAAGAAAATCATTAAGTTCTTTGTTCCATTTCATTAATATTTATTTGCTGACTTTAATATTTTTTTTTTGGATTGTGTTACTGTGATCTGAAATAGAAACCACCAAAACCATCAAATTTGAAATCAAAATCACGTTGAAATAGAAACCACCAAAACCATCAAATCTGAAATCAAAATCACCATATCTGAAATTGAAATCACCGGATCTGATATGAAAATCATAGAATTTTAAATCAACATTCATCTTCTTCCTATTTATCAGGTTTCTTTATTCACTCTTGTCATTGTTATTTTATATGTTTTGTTGTGTTACAAGTTATGCTTTCTATTTTCGATTTTATTGTGTTCAAGGTAAAACAATGAGCAAAATATGTGTGTGTGCAATGCTAAAACTTTGATGTTATAGTTTTTGATTCTTCATCTTTTGTGTTTTTTCATATTTCACCATCTTCTTCTTTCAAATTTCACCTTATTCAGTTTTTGATTATTCAGCTTTTGTGTTATAGATGATGTGGTTTTTCGCCCATATTTAAAATAAGTTTGTATTTTTCTACATTAGAAAGTCTTGGGTAGCCAACCCAATGAGTTATTTGTTGAATAAATCTATATATAAAAATCAATTTATATTTGTTTTAGCAACTATAGAATCTCAATCTTTTTTTAAAAGATAATATAATAAAGATTTGTCAATAATAATTACTTTTTTATAAATATTTTGAAAGTTGATTCATCTTAAAATTATATCAAAATTCAATAGTACTAAAAAATTATTTTCAGTAAGCAACTAAACATCAATCCGAAAAAGATCCATCTTAAAGTGGAGCAAATTGATGAATCTGATCTGTATATTAACATATTTAAATTAGAGTGGAGTAAAACCCAGTAAAATAATAATATGAAATTAAATTTCATAGATACGTTACACATAATCATATATTCACAACTTAATAAAATAAATATTTTAAAAATCATTTACAAACTTAATACAACAATATCGATAATACATAGTTGTATACTTTATTTCAACATTCATTTAAGTATAATTTAAATAAGTTAAAGAATTACAATAAAATAAGTTAAACTAATTCAAACAAAAATTTAAAAAATAGAACATAGTAACTAAAATAAAATTCAAATAATTAAGAATATTTAAATTAAATAAGATAGAGTACTAAAAATAAACGATACAATATACTTAATTAAACAACAAAAAGTGAATTCGAGAATACGTCATATTGAGTTTGACAAAACTTAGAAATTTGTATGGTTAAAAAAACACATAATTCTTTTTTGTGATTGGAGAATAAATGTTAAGTTTTGAGATTGACATATTAAATTTTAAAAAAAAATTATTAAAAAATGGTAAACTAGATACATTTTTTGAACTTGGTGGTTTTTATAAAATCGACTTCGATTTTTTGGTTCAAATGGTTTTTGAAGTTTTAATCTAATTTTTTTATTTTACTCCAGTTTTGACTCACTATCAATTTTAAAAGATTGACCCAATCAAATTCAATCTTTAAAATTGTTAGGGAAGATTAGGCTATAATTTTGAATTTCAATTTTAGGGATGAAATATTTTTCTATTTTAGATTGTAATTTTAGTTAGATTTCATTTTTAAGATTTAATTTAATTTTCAAAATGCTAAGCTTTTTGAATTTGAAAATTATTAGATTGTAATCAATATCATATTAATATTAATGCAAATAACAAATTTATTCTTTATGTTAATGCAACTTTCATTATTCTATTTGTTGTACCTTTAGTTATTATATTTTTATTGGTGCAATTTAATATGATCTTTAATATAAAAATAAAGAGATCTCATCTTTTCACAGAAGTTGAAATTCTTATAATTAATTCCATTAATTTAGGTTTGGTGTTACAATTGCACCTTTTAATATGTAATAATGGAGATGTCATTTTTCATTTATATTTTAAACAAATAAATAGCGTAATTAATAAATTATTAAATAATCATTTATGTTTAAATATATTTATTACTGGCTTTTTTTTATTTAAAAACAAAATAGTGTTATCAATTTATATTTAAGGACAATTTTTTAAGGGGATTATAAATAAAAATAACAACGTATTCAAATAATTTTCATCTACCAATATAATATACATAAAAGTATCTTTAATTTTTTTAAAATATCTACCAATTATTATGTAATTAATATTAATATATTTAATAGTATAATTATTCATAAGAAAAAATAAATATTGTTTATTAGTATTAAATATTATATAGGAACACTTAAAATATAATATTTTATGTTTGTATTTATTGCACCTTAAATTGAATCGATTTCAAATCAAATTGCGTTGATTGTCTTCCATATAAACTATGTAGATGATTGTTTTTCCTATAATGACACTTTAAATTGTATTAATTTTTAATTAAAATAGTATTATTGTTTTTGTTTTCAATTTTTAATTGCACCTTGAAATATTCTATTTCCAATTGAATAGACTGCCTCTTATATTATATTATTGTCTTTCATATTATTGAATTTTTAATTGTATTAATTTCCTTCAAATCGTTATTATTTAAAGATTTTGATTTCAACACTATTATAAATTTGAAATTAATTTTGATTTGATTATTTAAAGATTGAATCCAACATAATTTTAAAAGATAAAATTTTATATATATTTTTAATGTATTTTAGTTAATGTTGTTAACCTTGGCACGTCTAACTAATTATTGAAGTTTTATTCTAAAAGAATGACATAATTTTTTTATTCCATCCATAGTAAATAGTGACATAATTGCACCATGAAATAAGTTAGATATAAATATTAAAATTGACACTTGAAATTGGAAGTTTGGGAATGAATTTGAAAGTTTAACAAAAGAAACACAACATTTATTTGGTTCGATTTTGGAATCAAACCATAAATAATTAATTTTTTATTTGGTTTGATTTGAATTATTTAATTGGTTTTAATATCTCTATATATGATTGATCGCATGAGCAACTAATTTTTTTTAATATGATGTATCATAAATATTTATTATTTCTATTTTTGTTCCCTATTTATTTTTGTAATTATACATCCTTAATATTGTTTAATAATTTTTTGAGTTTTTATTCTAAAAGACTTGCATAATTTTTTAATTCATCTTAAAT
Organism: Lathyrus oleraceus; assembly: GCF_024323335.1. NCBI lineage: Eukaryota > Viridiplantae > Streptophyta > Magnoliopsida > Fabales > Fabaceae > Lathyrus > Lathyrus oleraceus. Next base: position 117,428,140 of record NC_066579.1, read on the forward strand.
TATAAGCGATTTTATAAAACATTGTGATAAATTTCAACTTTATCACATTGTCATCTATAAAATGCTTTCTAATTTGGGTTTAGTTTTTATTTTTAAATTATAAGCAATTTTATAAATGGAAAAGATGTATTATTCATACAAATATTTTTATAAATAGAAAAAATGTATCGTTGATACAATTATTTTTATAAATGAGAAATATTTTATTATTGATACAAATATTTTTATAAATGAAAAAGTTATATTGTTGATACATATATTTTTATAAACTGACAAAATATATCGTTGATATAAATTTATTATTGATTAAAATATTTTTATAAAGGATGTTAAACAAAATTGATATTTATATACGGAAAAAATATATTGCTGATTTAAATGACGTTAATTTTCTAAATATAATTATTTTAGTACAACTTTAACAAAATAACAACTTTTTATATCTATGAAAAAAATGTGTTTACCACATTAATACCCATGCGACAAATATCCCATTATTCTATTATATATCTATAAAAACTAAAGTATCAGTAAATTCCAAATTCAACATTGCATGCCTATTTTTTCATTAATCCAAGGGTATTAGTGTCTCATTACATGCTTGCTAAAATCCTATGCATTTAGCATTTATGACAGCTGAAGTGTCAATTTGTGAATCAATTATATTATTTGGTTAGTTGAAAAGACATTGTTCATATAGCTTTGGGAAACAACAAAATGGTTAATTTGAAGTAACTTAAAAACTGAAGAGTCACGCAACTTTCAATACTTCTAATTCATCACCATGCATACCAATGTTTAAATCTTCAACACACTACTTCTTTCTTCTTTCCGTAAACCCTTTGCCTTCCTTCTTCTTTCCCTAAACCCTTCGTCTTCTATACTCTATACTTGTTGACGCCTTCTTCTTTAACACCATCAATAGACCACATTTATTTCTTATATACTTGCTTTGATTAAATCATGTTTCTTTGTTATTTCAATCTTTATTTAACATTTGGACATACCTTTTGTTGTTTCAGCATACAAAACAATCTAATGGCTCGCCCAATAGAAGCTGTCAGGGTTATCAACAACTCAAAAGATTTATGAACGATAGTTGTTATGTGTAAAGATTTATGGTCTGTTACAAGTGCATCCAACAAAGAACACTTGGAGAAGGTTTTGCTTGATGCAAAGGTATTAATAATATGTCAGTTTTAATACATTTATTAAAGTTGTTTGTTGCATTCAAAACGTCTTAGTCTCTAATGTCACGTATTATATTTCATTTTTTAGCACGACATGATTCAAGTGATTGTCCCACTACATTTGGTTTTGAAGTACAAGTGTGAACTTGTTGTTGGAAATGCCTACATCATGCAGAATTTCAAGGTTTCCAATAATGATTTTTTTTTTAAATCAACCACTCATATTTTCAAGTTGGTATTTTAAGGATCAACTTCAATAAAGAAAACATAATTTCCCGACATCCCTATAAACCATCTCAACATACTTGGTTTGGCATCCATAGTTGAGGGTAGATTTCAATATAATTTGTTAGTTGGTAAGTTAGTCGTCAAATTAATGTTATTTTTTATATATATTCTACACCTGTCTTTGATTCTTACACAACTTTAGAATATTATTTTTGTTAGATATTGTTGGAGGAGTTACTGATATAAGTCAGACCCAAGTGAATGCTGATAACAACAAACATAATGTTGCTTTTACCGTAACTGATATGAGGTGTGTTGTTAGTTTTTATATGGTTACAATCAAATTATTTAGTTTGATTGATTTCTGATTATATATTTACTTTATTATGTGATTGCTCATGTCTTTGGCTGCAACAAATATTTGGTTCAATGTACTCTTTGGGTTTAGCTTGCTTTACAATTTTACAATTATTATAAGTCACAAGGAAGATGGTAATGTTATTGGACTTTTGCAAAATGGAAGAATAAAGGGGCTCAAGGTATTATTGTTTGATATTTGTATTATTTACTATAGTATGTCATTTTCCCATGCAAAGATTTATCAATATATTATTAACTATGATTTTCTAATGTACATATATTGAAGGAGGTTTTTCCTTGAATATATCCAACGCATGGAATAGTACTAAGTTAACTATCAACAATATTAACATAGTTGATATTAGAATCTAAAAGAAAGGTAGTCTATTTGTAAGACTGTATGATCCCATATGTGTGATTACAGTTAAAATCGAATTTGTGCCAACTCTTTTAATGATTTTTCTCTTTGTTATACATCACAGTCTTCGAGAGGAATTACCTTTGTTATCTTCGTTTAGCCTGCAAGTTGAAATGACCCAAAACTCACAATATTATGAGTTTGATAAGTTTATATGGAAAGCTAAAATTCTAAGTCTTGTTGAAATCATGAGTCTTCAACATGTAAGACAACTTTTTATTTATCGTTACTTTATGCATCAATTTCGTCTGTTTGAACTTTGGTTCGATTAAATCTACCATATGAGACAACCTGTGTAACCGTTGCTAAGTTGGAGAAATTTGAAGTTGGCCAAACAGGGAGATATTTTGATGTCTGTGGTGAGTGTACAAAAAGTGTTGCCCTTAAAGATGGAAAGTTGAAGTGTTATGTAAATCACGTAATAGTTGAACTGGTCCCAAGGTATGGTGCAAAGCAAAATGTTCTTATTACTAATTGAACAATTATAACCATTATGTCATTTCTGGATGCATATTTTATTAACCACATTTGATGTAGATACAAGCTTGAAGTATTGGTTGTGGGCGGAAAATTCAAGTTCTTCTTGATCGCGACTTTATGAGTCGAATTGGGGTACAAACTGCAAGTGCACAGTTCTATCGCGTAGTTTTAAAAGATATCGATCCCACAGGGACTTATGAATCAATATACCGTTTTCTAAGGTTACTTCGTAAAGCTAAGGCGGATGATACTATGGTGATTTGGGGGAAAAGTTAAAACTAAAATAAGGTCTAGATTAAATATTAATTAAGCGGATATCGGTATGTAGTTCGTTGTAATTAGGAAATCAAGTCTTCGTTGGTTTCTTGGTTTTAAGATAAATCTTTTCAGTAGACACTATTGACTAAAAGCCTTTTCTCAAACTCTTGCTCTGTTGAATAGACCATGACTTTAAATTAACGTAGTTGTCACTTATTAGTTAAGTCCAAAATCACTTTTTGAAAACAATAGAATTTATAGAAACTCTTTTTAAGAAAATACTAATCGTTTAAACACCCTCGTCTCAAACTCTCGCTCTATTGACTTAGATTATATAATTAAATTCAAATGCTTAACTCTCGTTCTCACATTTAACTTTTAAAAATACTTTTTGAAAAAGGTTAGAATTTGATTAACTCTAAAAACTGCTTTCGCCCTGATCTAGAATTAATGTCCAATTTACACTGTCCAGTTAAAAATTCAAACTTTCGTTCTATTGATTTTAACTTCTTTAGTCTTTTACTTTCGTACAAAAACCTTGGTATTAAACCTGTAAATTGAGACCATAAAAAGAGTGATTTTATTTTTAAACGTAATTAAGCCAACTTAGTTTCGATTCCTTCATTCCGCTTACTTTACATACCGATACCTAAATAAATTAGTCGGACATGCTAAACAGATCTAAACAATCGTCATGCTTAAATAAATCCATCTCAGGCAAACAATATAAATAAACAATAATGCAGGGCATATATAAAAAAAAACAATAATTAAAGAACCTGAATAATTAATGGCAATCTTGAACACTCCACCACAGACCGGTTGGATTTGTTCTTGAATTCTTCAATCGGACAGGAAAATAAAAGTGAAAGAATAAAAATCTAGAGTCTAATGTAAGGTTAGATCCAGTAAAAGATACACAATAGTTTCCGGTGTAGAAACTATTGTGTGAAAAATTAATTAAGTGTTAAAAGATTTGCTGGAAAAGGAAATAAAAATTGCAAATAAAGTAAAAACTGTAAAAAGGTAATGCTGTAAAGTATGCTTGCACGGCCGGAAGAGAAAAAGGGACCAAGAAGAGAGAGCTGCAGGGTTTGCTCCTTGGCTCTATTTATATTATCCCAATTTGTAACGGTTTCCAAAACTCCTTTCGTAAAAGTGGTCTTCACGTTTCCAAGGGTCAAGCGTAACAATAGGCTTCAACGTGCCTCTGTTGCGCTTCTGAAGCCAAAAATATAGGAGAATAGTGTGACGTCCGTCACACCATGTGTTACGCTCGTAACACAAGGCAGCAGGGCGTGACGCTCGTCACACCATGTGTGGCGCTCGTCACAGGCTCAGCGCTAGTACTTTTGGGCTGGGCTTTGGTTTGGTGAAATTGCTTCTCTTCATTTCTTTTTGCACCTCCTTTTCTTCCTTTTTCACTTGTGCATTCAAATAAGCTACCTGAGATAAATAGAAGGAAAAATACCAAGTAGTATCGAATAAAATGAAATAAATTGAAGTGAATAATAATATAATTTAATTAAATCGAGTCCAAAAATGTGATATTATTTCATGTTATCACTTCTTTTGGGACAACAATTGTGTGATGTTAATTGGAAAATTTTCCATTGAAATGAAAAGGGAGTTGATAGACGTAGTTTATTCTGTTTGTTTAACACGTACTTTATTCTGATAGACGTAGTTTATTCTGTTTGTTCAATGAAAAGGGAGTTGATTGAAGTATTGGTTGTGGGCGGAAAACTCAAGGCCAAGTTCTTATTTTAGGACAACAATTGTGTGATGTTAATTGGAAAATTTTCCATTGAAATGAAAAGGGAGTTGATAGACGTAGTTTGTTTTGTTTGTTCAACACGTACTATTTATATCTGAATTTTTATTAAGGTGTTAGTATTAATTCAGCGTGATGAAGATAATCCCCTGGAATTCCCTTATGAACTTGATGCAATATTGATAAAAGAGTTGCTAGTTATAGTTGTTTTTCATCCAAAATATGGCAGTCTTTCTGTTATTGGCATCAAAGACGATGAAGAATCACGTAGGAAAATAAGGGACAACTTCAAATGTGAAGAGGTAATCTTTGTGGACTTATTAGTTTTATAACATCATATATGATGAGTTCCAAATTGGGTTATAATTGATATATAAAACTTGGAATTTTTTGAACTATTATGCGGTTTTGTTGATTAATTTCCCTATATTTGCCACAAATGTCATATAAATTGCAATTGACTTTGGTATCCTTAATATGTGTGTTAGTGTGCGGGAATTGTTGTATGAATCCATAGAAAAAGACACAAGACAAAGAACAAGGAATAAAGCCAATATGGGAAGTTTCAACATGCTTGTCGGGCGAGAGCTGGCGAAGGAAAAACGAGCTTGCCGGGTGAGCTACGGCGAGGCCAAATAAATGAAATACAGGGGAAAATATTGCCTTGGTCTTCGATGATGGCTTATGATTTTGAGTTCGTCGGGAGAGGTCTTGATCGCTGGGCGAGTGAAGATATTTTGCTGAAGGCGGTTTGCTGCATTTTTGCCAGATGGAAGACACTTAATATGACTTTCGTCGGGAAAGACAGTAAATTCCCAAATTTGTATAAATAGATCCATATCATAATTTAAGGTATGGTTTTGGGAACTTTTGACCTCATTTCCATCAGCTACCATTTTTTAGTTATGAGAGATAGATACTTAGAAAACAACAAGTGATAGTACTTCTTGAAGATCCGGAGTTGGATTTGCCTCTATCGTTGGAAAATCACGGTGGATGTTTGTGCATCTTCATTCTTCTTCTTGTAATCTATTTCTTGTTGGGATTATATGTAAGTTCACTTTTATAATATGTATTTTTATTAATCATGGTGTTATGTATAATATATTCATGAATCTATATTGATGGTATCCTTGTTTACTTGTTTATCTATTAATTTGAATCGTTATTGAGAAATACTCTTCGAATATAGATCTAGGATAATTATTTGTTAGACGCTAAACTCTAGACATAGATTTAGATTTAACATTCATGTGAGTATCGAATCTTAATGCTCTGTATTGTTTGATAGGCTGAGAGATCGTCGAATAAACAATACGGTAGAACTCTCGACGGAAGTTTAGAAATGAACCGTGTTGTGAGCAATACGTGATGATATTGATGAATGTTTAGATTGTGCATAACTGGTTGGTAAATTACATCTTCGTATGGTGGATGGAGTTCAATCCTGTAAACCTCTTAGATATCTCTGAAGCTTTATTTATTTATTCATTCGTTTTACATAGTTTAGCTTTTAAAATAAACTTTGCGAACCCAAGCTTAAAATCATAAGGACCGTTGAACGACATTGATATCGCACAATCCCTAAGGAGACGATAAAAATCAAAATACTTACTTTTGCTTACTGCTTTACCGCAATAAATGAAATGACACTGTTGTCGGGGATTGATGTTTAGATATTGAAAGCATCACAATAGTTTCTATCTTTTTTAAGCTTTATGCATTTATGTATAGTGTATATATACTTCTGTAGAAACTTGTCTATATTGTATAGATACTTGCTTTATACTTGTTTAGTTTAATTTGTTTCAAGTAGATAGTATAGTAGTTTAGTTTAATTTCAATAGTTTTAGAAATTTTTGTGTTTGTTCTCGAAGTTTATTTTTGAATGGCTTGAAAAAGCATTGAGTGATTATTTCAAGTTTGAGTGTTTCAACCTGCCTTTGTATGATAATGATATGAGCTAAAAATTTGATACATTGTCAAGGTACATGTTTAATACTTTCTAGAACATAACATGAATATGAAACTTGTAATTTATACAAATATCATGACATTCATTCTTTTGCAATACATGTTCATCTTTGAATCACTTTAGATCATAACCAAAGGTGAGGAAACTACCATTATTTACTATATGCACTGGATACCAACAATATTTGTTTTAAATCGGTTTTATTATGTTTAATCTTTCATTTGTGTTGAATTGTATGAAAACATGAAAATCATCAAGGCATTTTGTTTGATTTTGAGCACAACCACTTGACCAAAAAGTAGCTTACCTTGTGAGTGCGTGAGAATTTGCTTACCTTCTTTGAGACTTGTGTCGGGATCCATTTTGATGTTAAGTTTTAGAACTTGTATATAACTAATTAGTTCATTATTGATTTTAGATTGAATTTTAAACTTTTTTCTTGAGCCCTCAACCATAAATTATGGTTTGAATTTTTACCCTTACCTTAGAAAGTTTGAGAGCGTTCCCATTACAATGATTGGTTGCATTCAAGTTGGGGAGAAAAGGTTGGTTGTTATGAGGTTGAAAAAGAAAAAGGAAAATTTGAAAAAAGAAAGAAAAAGTCGTGAAAAAGAAAAAAAGCAAAGAAACTATGCTAATAAGTTGCGTGTAATGGTGTAACAATTGAGAAAAGAGAAAAAGATAAATGAAATTGTGAATGCTTGAGAATTTGGGAAGTGATATCTCTCATATGATTAAGCAATATTTTTGTTTCAATTAATTTTAGATATGACCTTTCTTTGTTAACCAAGCCACATTACAATCCTTGAAAGTCCTTGTGATTTGTGTTTTATGCTTTCGATATGATTTTTTTTGGATGAATGCATAATTTGATCTAGATGTCAGTAAAATTATTGTGTGTGAGTCAAGTCCCTCATGTTTGTTCTTCATCCATCGATGAAGTTGTGTATTAGGCGTGATTTATTTTTGAAATTGTGTTGCATTAGAATTTTGACATGTGTTTTATACTTAGAATTTGTTTCATAATCATGGTGTCACTGTAGTATTGTGGAAAGCATCACTTTGCTTGTACTTTTTGAAAGTTTGAACCATACATTTGTTTTCGTTTCTAAAAGCTTATTGATCATGATTTCATGGTATTTGCTCTTGTTTCTTTAGGTTTGGTTGACCATTGTTTGAGGACAAATAAAGTTTTAAGTTGGGGAGAGTTTGATTAGTGCCAAATTGGGTTATAATTAATATATAAAAACTTGGCATTTTTCGAACTATTTTGCGATTTCGTTGATAAATTTCCTATGTTTTCCAAAAAGGTCATATAAATTGCAATTGGCTTTAGTATCCTTGATACGTGTGTTAGTGTGCAGTAATTGTTGTATGAATATATAGAAAAAACACAAGAAAAAGAACAAGAACAAAATCAAGATGGGAAGTTTAAGCATGCTCGCCGGGCGAGAGCTGGCGAAGGAAAAATGGGCTCGCCGGGTAAGTTATGGCGAGGCCAAATAAATGAAATCCAGGGGAAAATCTTGCCTTGGTCGTTCGACGAGAGCTTGTGATTTTGAGTTTTCCGGGCGAGGGCTTGGTCGTCGGACGAGTGAAGATATTTTGTTGAAGGCGGTTTGCTGCGTTTCTGCCAGATAAAAGGCACTTAAAGTGACTTTCACCTGGTGAGACAGTAAATTCCCAAATTTGTATAAATATGACCAAATCAGATTTTTAGGTATGGTTTTTAAAACTATTAACCTCATTCCCATCAGCTACCATTTTTTAGTTAGGAGAGGTAGATACTTAGAAAACAACAAGTGAAGGTGCTTCTTGAAGATCCGAAATTGGATTTGCCTCTATCGTTGGGAAATCGCGATGGATGTTTGTTCATCTTCATTCTTCTTTGCAATCTCTTTCTTGTTGGGATTGTACGTAAGTTAACTTTTATAGTATGTATTTTTATTAATCATGTCGTTATGTATAATCTATTCATGAATCTATATCGATGTTATCCTTGTTTACTTGTTTATCTATTGATTTGAACCGTTATTGAGAAATATTATTCGAATCTAGATCTAGGATAATCATCTGTTAGACAATAAACTATAGACATAGATTTAGATTTAACATTCACGTGAGTATCGAATCTTAATGCCCCGTATTGTTTGATAGGTTGAGAGATCGTTGATTAAACAATACGATAGAATTCTCAACGAAAGTTTAGACATGAATCCTGTTGTGAGCGATACATGATGATATTGATGAATGTTTATATTATGCAAAACCGGTTGGTAAATTACATGTTCGTATGGTGGATGAAATTCAATTATGTAAATCTCTCAGATCTCTCCGAAACTTTATTTATTTATTCTTTCGTTTTACATAGTTTAGCTTTTAAAATAAACTTTGCAGACCCGAACTTAAAATCGTAGATACCGTTGAACGATATTGATATCACACTAATCCCTGTGGAGACGATAAAAATAAAAATACTTACTTTTTCTTGTTGCTTTACCGCAATTAACAATATACTAAATTGTGTTGGCATAACCAATCCTACTTTCATATTTTCTTGGTAGCATACATCGAAACTCCAAATATCCGAGCCTTTGCCACAAGAAGAAGTTACCAGTTTTTATGTAAGTCTATTCTTCTATCTATTAGCACAATAAGTACTGCAGTTAGTGTTGTATACTCTAATTAATGATGATTTTTAAAAATCTTAATATAATAACCTCTGTCTACATCTGCATACTATGATCCTGCTCTTGAAAATGTAGGTTTGACTACGTCGAAGCGACCTTTAGCTGATGCAGTAGAAGATCTTGAAAGTGTTCAACTATCTTCAACCAACTTAACAAAAGACGTCCAAAAGGAAAAATAAGCATAACAATTCCTTTTGGATTCTTTAGTTAGCCATAAATTTAAAGTTATTTAGTTACGCATAGCTTTTCATTCAAAGAAGTCCATTGCTTATGTCAAGTTTTAGTTTTGTAACTTTAGATCCATATATCTATTTTAAAAACAAGTTCATTTTTTTTCGTTAATGGAATGCCTTTAATCTTTATCATGCTTATAGCTACTTATTATTATCTGTTTCAATTTCTGTCAACTGGATGTTACAGAGCATGTTTGGTTAATCAATATAACTTTATATAACTATTGTTGTATGTGTAAAATAAGGGATAATATGTCATCCATATATACTTTTAGACTGCTTAGATGTGTGGGGCGTATGAAGTGCTAACTCCAAAATATATCTCTTCATGTGCTGCCATGCTTATAGGGGTCAGAGTAATTTCAAAAGCATATATCTCTTTTTGGAAGAAAAATCTGCTATGGTACTCCATATGGTCCATGTTTTTTTATCTCGTTTTCAAATTGATCAATAAAAGAATGCTCAATTTCAGCAAATTACTACAGCTCAATGAGATTTTTAGACGTTAATTTATGATTCCTAAAATAGTATATTGAGTCAAAACATGACAATTTTTAACCTTAAAATAATTTACCTACTTATGTCGACAGTTTAACAATTGAGAAATAGTATATCATGGTTGAGTGTAGAAGGATTCCAGTCTTTTCCATTTCAAATCTACAATTGTGGTTTCAAGAGGTAAGAGAAATAGTGATGAGGCATATGTTAATGTTTTTTATATGATAGATGTGATGAGAGACCACAACTACTTATTATGGAGCATTCTACACCACACTCATCAACGCTCACGTGTGAATAATAATTTCATCACTTTTCCGATGAACAATGATTGCTCGTGTGCCATCCAATTATTGGTTTTCAACATTAGGTTTTAACACCGCACCAACAACATCAGCAGATTCCGTGATTTTTCCTTTTCCACTATCTTCATCAGCCGTTGGTGCATGCATTCCCACAATAGCAGATTTATCCCTCGCTACACCAAGTGATGAATCTGTGACTTTACCTTTCCCTTTACCAACATTGACTTCTTCAACCCATCATTCTCTCTTCTTAATCTTATTCAACTTATGTGTCTTCCCATACTCCAAATAATCAAGATCCATCATAAATCTTCTCCATGCGTCGTCTTTTTCCATGTTGGAAGCTGATCTGGAAAAATGAAACAACAATCAAAACAATGGGTAAATCAACATGCAAAACTGAGAAAACCTAAATTAACTCGAAAAATTGATGGTTTATTGTTATGAACAAATCAACTCGCAAAGCTAAGAAGCAACATGCAAAAGAAACTGTAAATCAACAAACAAAGCTAAGAAGTTATCATACCCTCATATTTTCCCTACCCCGTATAATTTTATTAAGCCTTAAAACCTAAGCATACATCCCATACATCATCTCATATGTATCCATATTTAATGGTCACAAAACTCCATACACCTAAGGCATGAGAGTCATCTGCAAGGCCCTAGGATCATTTGGCCATGTTGAGGTGTGGCCAAACTACCTTAACCCTAATATCATCCTCAAGCATCCCACAAAGCATAGATGATCATTAAATACATCTCATTCACCCCCCAAGTCCAATTTGGGTGGTGAGTCCCCTTAGAAGAAACCTCAAGATTCATTTGGTCACCCAAGGACCAAACCCTAGCCCTAAACATACCTTTTGGCTTGCATAAGTTATGATTCACCATAGATCTTGGCCACTCCATTAAATACCCCTAAAATACAAAGTTTCTTCATGCCCCATGACCTTTAACATCTCAATTGGACCCCTACAACTCAAACCCTAATTCATCTGACTGTGGATCTTGGTGAAACTTGTGGCTTAAGAAACCCTAATTTTGGGGCTTCTTGACCTTTGAGCTTGATCATTTTTGGTCATCCAATCACCCTAACATTAATTAAACATAATTTCATGTCCATTTAAATCCAAACAACCATTTAAACATACATTCTATCCATGTTGTAAGTAGTTGGTTCACACTTGATTTTTCAACTTTCCATGACTTGATCCACCCACCAATTTGACCTAAAACCATTCCACAAAGGCCCAAACTTCATTTCCCATCATGATATGATCATTTAAGGTCAAAACATTCATCATTGTGGCTTGAAAATCAAGAAAACACAAAAAACCTAAAACTAGGTCATGTTGGTTGGTCATATTTTGGTAAGAATGGCCTATGGGAAGTTCTAAAGATCATAACTTCTTCATTTTTCAAGATTTTTGAATTCCACTTCCAGAAAAATATCCTAAATAACTTCCTCTCTAACTTTGTTTTAAGTTCCAAGACTTAATTCGTCGAGGAATGAGGTTAATTTTTCTATTGGCCAAGCTGGTCTAACATGCCTACCATGCCCCGAAATCATGTCATGACCCCTACTTTGGCATGTTGTCATTTACAAACCACAAACACTTTTGACCTGGTTCTTTTTGAATTAAATCAAGCTCATGGCAAAGAACAAATGGCCCAAAATTGAAGCAAAGTGCACGAACCAATTTCATTTGGCCTTGGTCTAAACATGGAGGTTCATCCTGATGTGCAATGGTAGACCATACCAGTCAGAATGTGCAATTCAACATGCCAAGTCCCCAAACTTATTTCTTTTGGTCCCTTTGATCCACAAACATGTCATAAATGATATTGAGGCATGAATCAAAGTCAGAATGCAAGCAAAAACTCCTCACAAAGCCAAACCCGACCCATGTGCAAAAACATAATTTTCTCAAAATGGTAAAAGGCAACTTTTGCAGCAGGCCAATTCTTTGCTCTTGCTTGTTCCAAATCCATGCTAGGGACCAAGACAACCTGCTTACAGTGTAAATTGCCACATAACATAGTTGTTTCAATGTTCCCTAAGTCAACTCCAAGCCACTTTCCACTCACATGTCCATTCTGCTCAAACCTCCAACATTTCCCCCCAAAACCATCCAGACACCTTCCCTATAAATAGGTGAATGTGTCCCAATGTTGAGGCATGCTGAAAAAGGCCTCCATCATACTCTGAACATTTGAGCTGAATCACCATTAACAAACCTTCAGGTTTTTTATTTCAAAGCTTTTCAACCATAAATATTTACATAGAAACACAATACACACTTCACTTGAACTTTCCAAACACTCCACCAACCCTCCTTGAGCCTCAACTGACCTGAGCTCAGTTATCGTAATCCTCATCTGAGCAAACTCTGATCAGGTAAAAATACTTATCCCCACTTTTGAAACAAGTTCCTAACCCCTTTGAAACCATCCATAGAACATTTCCCCTACATTTTGGCTTTGATTGTTTGGTTTCTGGAATTTAATTTAATTTTTAGGTTAACTGAGTTCTTCTTTTTTTGGGTTCGAATCTCCCCATTCAGAGCCTATCAATGGCTCTTGAGTGGGGAGAACATTTTATTTATGTTTATGCAACCTGTCTTGACCCTTAAAATTGGTTTAAAACTCATAATTTGGAGTTTTGATTTCTGATGGACCGAAGTTGAAGACGACAATGGTCGTTGCCTCACACGTTTTTTTGAATTCAAATGGAATCCATGTCACACTGTGGTTGGCTGGTTTGCGCGTGTGTCCCATTTATTTATCATTTTTATTATTTATTTGTTGGAAACGCATTGTTGACATAACTGAGCCATTAACCCAGTGGGTGAGGGGCTAGGTTCCCCCATGACCCCAAGGTCAAGGGTTCGAATCTGAGGAGTGCACCCTGACCATTATTTTGCATTCTATGTCATTTTTATTTATTTTATTTTTCCCTTTTACTTTTCTCTTTTAATTTGTTTTTTAACCCTTTTATTTTTATTATTTTGGAAAAATATTGAACATCAACCCCCCTTGATTTTGCCTCTAGAATTTAATGGCGCCCTTATTTATTTCATTTGAGCAATTATTTTTGGATTTATGAGGTCTTGAAGTTAAGATCCAATGCAATCATTCTTTTGTCATGATGTTGGCTTTGTGAGGGTTGATTGAACCTTCCTTGTTTCAAACCTCCTAATGGTTGATCAAATGTTCATCCACGGGACTTTGAATCACGGATAGGTTATCCCCATACCAGTTAACTTGGGTCATTTGACTTATAGATGAGGCTTATTTATACATATGTTCATGAATTCATCTGATACATTTACCACTTTGGTTGTTTATGCTAACCCACTAACCCTTTTATACTTTGTTTATTTATCATTTTAACTTGGTTATATTAACCATCTAACTTGTTAATATTTCATCTGGTTCACTAACTTGTTACTATTATACCCTGTTCATTTATCTTGTTAATATTTCAACTGGTTCATATAACTTAACAACTAAAATTAATCCCTCAATTTTGAGTTGTATAGTCTTCTCTTTGTCAATCTATTGATAGATGGACTTGAGGATGAACAACTTTCATTGTTGCAAATTTAGGGTAAATTGGTCCATTGATCATCTTCCTTACTTTGCATCAATGATAAGTTATCCCTCGATGCACCATATTTTGAATATATTGACTTAGAGATAGATAATCCTCAAAACTTGTCCATAACCTTAACTTTGACTTGTTTTAATACTGATCACTACTAACCTTTTGTTATTATTATCATTGTTATTATTGTTCTTTACTTATTATGTCATTTACATTCAAGTATCCATCATCACTATCATTGTACAAATTTATCATACACACTTACTATTACTCTTTATTATTGTCATCATTCAAAAATTACCAAAACATGATAAAATTAAAAGACCAAAAACACTTAATCACTTGGACTTAGAGGATCCCATTTAGGACTTTAGCTTGGAGGCCTTTCATTACTTTCTTTGTGATACTTTGTAAAACACCTGGATTTCATATGTAACTTACATTCCAGTTGTAAAAATGGCATCATGGCACCACCTTAAAGGGACATGTTTGTAAGACCATTGTCCTTTGTTTAACATACGTCACACTCTTGCACACACAAGACTTTTTCTTGGGCTATCTTACAATGATAACCTTTTATTTCTTTGTCGGTTACTTTGCATTCATGTTGCATTATCCAAATTTCATAATCAAATAAACAAACCCTTGATCCAACGTCAAACGACTTTTTCATAATCAAACTCAAAATACTTAATAGCTACGATTAATATTGTGCGTCACGAGCCTTAAGTGGTGAATAATGAGTGAGAATTAAGCGTTCCTATCCTCACTCTGATTATTCTGGATGCAAGACACTTGGCTTGTTATCTAGAATAATCACCTCTGACCATAAATTTTAGTGCAATCTAATCACAAATCCTTTTCATAAACCTTTGTTCAAGGTAAAATCAACACAACTCATCAAACCTTATTTTTGTGCCTTGGAACACCACTCCGAAAATCCTTTTCTCAAAGGTAAAATCAACCCAACATACAAATATTTTCTACTCCGAACTACGAAGCTCTGATTCCTCATCCTCGAATGAGTGATACGTAGGCACAATGGGCAAAATCCTTGACGAGCACTATAATAACAAAAACACCCCCTCTTTCACACATTCTTTTGAAGAATAAAACAATGACATATAAAACCCACGTACGTAAAAACAACTCAAATGGTTCCCATGGACGCGAGGGGTTCTAATACCTTCCCCTTGCGTAACCAACTCCCGAACCCTAATCTCAGTTGCGAGACCGATACCCTATCCTTTTTATAGCGTTTCACGTGCACTCATCTTTCTGAGGGTTTTATCGATTATTTCCCCTCATCTTCTCCGATGGATCCACATAAAATAAAATTCGGTGGCGACTCTCCTGATATTGCCTTCTCCTCTTTGGGAAGACAGTTGTTTTGTTCAGTCCGTCCAGTTCACTCGTTACGCCGTTAACCCAAGTAGCGACAGAAGTAACATGCAAAAGAAACTGTAATTCAACAAGAAAACAAAACGCCGTCGTCAAAGGCTCGGAACAACCTCCCAACTGATAAAGTTAATTTTTTGTTACTAATTTTTTGGAAAGACAAAGAATTTATAGTTACTTGTGACTGTTGGTTTAAGAAAACAAGGAATGGAATGTCAGACGTGTAACATATGTGAACTTTTCCAATATATAACATGAAATGATTTGCTGCAGCCATACTTGGTTTTATAAAATATAAAATATTAAGTATTTGGTTTTCATTACATTAAATATTAAAATTTTGAATTTCAATAGTCATACTTAGTTTTATAAAATACCCATTTAAATTATTGCATTAAAAAAACAATATCATTTATATAAAGTTATTTTTATATTATTTTTTCAGTAAACTAATTTAACATATACTTTTCAATAATATCATTTATATAAAGTTATTTTAATTTTCCCCTTTATTTAATATTTCATTTTAAAAATAATATTTTATACTATGTATGCATTTTATAATATATGTTTTCTTTGATAATACTTTTATTTGATATCCTTTAAAAAGTTTATACTATCTCTGGTGACAAATGCGTGTAACACACTATCCATGCGAACAAACGGTTGTCCTCAACCAAGTCAAGTGTCCTCATTGAACAAACGGTTGTCCTCAACCAAGTCAAGTGTCCTCATTTGTTGTTCTAAGAGCAGGTCGTTCAGATATTGTCCATGCACCAATTAGCTCATCTTATATATGAGACTATTGTTAAATTTTAACACTAACAAAAAATATGAGACTTCAACAAGAAATATGAAATACAAGTTCTACAGTAGTAGTTGAATTCTCAAAATGGATTAATATGGGTCATTCAAGTTGATTAGGAGACAATTTCCGATCATTGTCTCATACGCAGTGACAATTAATAAATCACAAGGTCAATCACTTGATAATGTCAGATTGTATTGGCCTACTTCTGTTTTTAGTCATAACCAATTATATGTTGCAATTTCAAGAGTTAGGAACAAAAATGGTATGAAATCTTAATACATGACAAGGATAATGCACCGTATTCAACTAGTATAAATATTATGTACAAGAAGGTGCTCGAAGCACTTTGTTAATTGGTAAACATTTTTTATCTTATCATTTGAAATCCAACTTAAATATCCATTCTTAGTTAACATATATACGTGTAATGTGAATCCAGACGAGGCTAGACGAACCTACTACGATATGATAGGTTTGTTACTAGTTTTAGTAAAAAACAAAATTCTAATTTTATTAGTAGAAAACAAAGTCCTCATTTTATTATTACTAACTTAGTTTAGACGTAGATTGAAAGCCGAAGCTGGTTTCCAATTTCCATTTGGAAAGAAAGAAAAATAAAAAAAATAGGCTTAAAATTACTTTCCATTTAGATCCTCTTTCTTCACCACTCTCCAACTCCCAAACCCTCATCAAACCTTCATTCAATTTTTCTTTTCAAATTGAAACAATAAAAGATAATAATAAACTGAAATTTCGTCATCGTTTTGAGAATAATAAAAAATCGAATGGTTTTATAAATTCTGAAATTGAAATGAAGGCAGGAAGTGCTGCCAAGTTGATCGTCGACGCTCTTCTTCAGCGCTTCCTCCCTCTCGCACGACGCCGTATCGAAACCGCTCAAGCTCAGGTACGTTATCACTTCATCATTCTTCTTCTTCTTCTGGTTAATTTCTTCAATTTATTGATTTGTTGTTGTTGTTGTTGTTGCGGGTTCACGATAGGATGGGCAATACCTGCGACCATCTGATCCGGCCTACGAGCAAGTTCTCGATTCTCTTGCTATGGTTGCACGCCACACTCCTGTTCCACTTCTTGAATCTTTGTTGAAATGGAGAGAGAGGTTCCTCATTAAACCTATTCACGATTTTTGTTCTCTTTGTTACTATTTACTTATTATATTTCAAGCACGGATACCGGAAACACGACACCGACGCTGACATCGACGCTGACATGTCGATATTAGTAATAATTAAAAAAATGAGTAAATTAAACTTAATCACGAGCGACGGTGTCAGTTTCTAACATGGACACATATTTTTTCTATTTTTCCAGAGGAGTCGGTGCTACTGTGCTTATTATTGTTATCAAAGTTCAATGCAATGTTTATCTATTGTTTTGCTAATAATACTCTTAATTAGTGAACTAACCTTGGCAGACAATTGAAAAGAAACACAGGTGGTACCGATTAGTCGTTTATGATTGTTATTGTTATTGTCATTGTCACTAACTTAATTTGGATATTATTGGGTGTGTTTGAGAAAACAGCTTAATTATTAAGTGCTTAATGTATATGCAATTGGAAGAGCTTATTACATCATATTTGGGCTTATTTTATGACACAGGCACTCAGGTGTTTGATAAAGAGCTTATGAAAGTAGTTTATTCTATCTTCAAAAGTAGTTTATGACATAGGCACTGGAGTTATCTTTAGCTTACGAAAATAACTTTTATTTTATTGAAACAAAACTATTTTAATAGGCTTAGGTGGTTTGGGCATGTAGAGAGTAGACCTGTAGATTATGTTATTAGAAGAGTAGATTAGATGGAGAGGAGTCAAACAACTACAGGTACACGAAGACCTAGAAAAATTATAAGAGAAACTATTAAGGAAATCTCGAAATTAACAAATTGGATAGAAACATGGTCTTTGATAGAACATTATGGTATAATTTGACCTATGTAGCCGATCCCACTTAGAAGGATAAGGCTTCATTGTTGTTACGGTTGTTGTAAAAATGTTTCATTTTCTCAATCAGATAAGGTGCAATACATGTCAGAATTTGATAGAAGTCTCGAGGATTAGTTATAGATATATGTAGCCACACCTTTACTTATGAAAACAACTTACAACGACTATATGAGAACAGTTTAACCCCACTCGCTTTTTGATTATAAAAATAACTTAATATATAGCGCGCGTTTAAGAAAATAGCTTAATTAATTGCCTAGTGTATGTGTGCTTGGAGGAACTTATTTATATCTTATTTGGGTTTATTTTTTGACACAATCACTTAAGTTTTCAGGAGAGCTTATTAAAATGATTTATGTCATGTTGTATCTTTGAGTTGTATCCCGTTCATAAAAATAGCTTGCAGCTATATGAAAACAATTTAACCACACTCACTCTTTGATTATAGAAATATAATTAATAAATAACATATTTAAGCGCTTAATTAAGCTATACCCAAATAAATCAAGTGCTTATCTTATAAGTGTTTAATAAGCTATTTCTATAATCAAAAGAGAAATAAGCTGTTTTCATAAGCAATATGGAAGAGCTTTTTGATATAAGCTGAACATAGCTACTGGACTTAATGTGATAAGCAAATTTATTAAGCTCTCCCAGTCCTTTATAGCTTATGTTAAATAAGCTGAAAATGCGTTCTTTCAAATGCACCCAGAGCTTTTGTTTTGAAACTGGACTGCTTCGTCATTTATAGCTTATGTTAAATAAAGCTGAAAATGCGCTCTTTTAAATCCAATCATAGCTTATATTTTGAAACTGGACGTCTTCTGTTTGCTGTAGTGAAATAATAACAATCTTTTTAACTATTGTAGCGAATCTCCAAAGGGTGCAAACGACGCATCTACATTTCAAAGAAAGGTTACACATTTTTCTTCCCTTTTATATACATTAACATTTGCGCATAAAAATGTGTTTTCAATAAATCTCAAATGCTCGTAAGTTTTCTAATTTTGGTTTTGATTACAAAGCCTTGGTTAGTTAATTCCAAGATATATGATAGCATTTTTGTGTGTGGAATTCAGCTTGCAGTGGAGTGCATTTTTTGCTCAGCTTGCATTCGGTTTGTGGAGTGTTGTCCACAAGAGGGGCTTACTGGTTTGTACTTTGTTTCTAACTGTATATATACATTATGTTCATTTTTCATTAGTTTTTAGTCCCCTTATAATTGTCATTTGTTCTATGCTGCAGAGAAGCTGTGGTCTGGACTGGAAAATTTTGTTTTTGACTGGCTAATAAATGCTGACAGGTAAATTAAGCCTTTTGTAGATGATAATGGAAATTCTGTATCATGCTCATAATTAAAAAAATATTTGTTTTTCCTGAAAAAACTATAATCTGTCATAGAGAAATTGGTCTTTTTGATTCCTATGTCTTTTTGATTCACTGTTCAAACACTGGTTCACCTTTTTACAGTTCAGTCTTTGGAAATTAATGTCAGGTTCTTACTTGCATAAACTTGTCACCAGTCTGGATTACTTCTTTTTGTAATATTAACAATTAACAGTTCCAAACTTCTTCTGTATTGTTACTCAATTTCAAGTAGAATGATTGCTTCAGCTATATGAAAGAAAGAAAAGTCTAATAATACAAACCTCTGTTAATAGTAGTTGCTGGGAAGTTTCCTAGCATTAGTAATTATTAATAGTTAAAATCACTCTAGAATCTAGAACCCTCTAATAATGCTATCTTAGCCTAAAATCACCATGTGTTGTCAACTATGCTTTTGAGAGGCCGTGCTTTCTTCTATACGTGCATTGGATAAACACCTTAAAAATACACGAGTTGAATTTCATGTATAACCCAAAAGGACAACTTCTTCCAATGAAAGATGCGAAGAAAGAAAATTGTGATTAAAAACTGGCATTTCAATGCAGGTAGCTAATAAGACCATAAGCTCAAAAAGAAGCATACTGCTCCGAAGGATCTTACACTTAAACAATGTTGTCCGGATCCACTGCATTTTTTTTTGTTGCTGAAATCCAATAACAAGGCTCCCTTGCAACTTAAGAACAACAACGGAGTTTAACTATTTGTCCCGGTACTCTAACTTAAACATAGTTGAAATAACCTCGGGAATATTCAACTATTGAATAGTTGTATAATCCTCTAAAGTGACTCTCGTTGTAAGTATGATTTTAGGGTGCTCAACATTGGATGTGTTTCTGTTAGGAAATAGGGGCAGTTAGAGAACAGTCGAGGAACTTAAGTTTGAGGGAGTATTTAAAATAAATAAATATAAGGAGGCATTTTGTACATTTGATTTTGTCCTTTATGAAGAAAAATCCTCGGGTGAGTTCTATTCCCATCTTTTGCTTAGTTTTTCAGTGATACACTGTTTTTCTTTTGAGTGTTCTGTTGAGATCCCAAATTGACTAGGGATATTGCCAAAGCATTACTTATGAAGTTGTGCAATCCCCACTTCTTGATCTATTTTTTGAGGTTTAGTTAAGACTAGATCCCAAACTCTATGGTGGTATCAGAGGCTCAATGTTTATCCTAGAACTACTATTGGACTAGTAATACACTATTTTCTTTTGAGGGCTTTTGTTGAAGTTCCATATCGACTAGAGATATTGCCAAATCATTCCTTATAAAGTTGGGGAATCCCCACTTCTTGATCTATTTTTTGAGGTTCAGTTAAGACTAAATCCCAAACTCTACGGTGGTATTAGAGACTCATTATTGATACAACTATTATTGGACGAGTTATAAGTTATTCCATTCCACATGCATTAGTCTATGCTCCAGGCCAGACGAGCAGTCTTAGTCGTGAGGGGATGTGCGGAGAACTTGAGATCCCTATATTGACTAGAGATATATGGCCAATGTAGTCCCTCCCTATATGGCTTGGACAATCTTCACTTTTTAAGCTAGCTTTGGGGGCTGACTAAGACCTAAAACCCAAATTCTAAAAGCTTCTATCTTTCTTCCAATTCAATATATTGGTTCTTACCACAAATGCCATTTAAATTGAAAGAATTATTGGTCACATTTCAGACTCGATTATGTTGCTTCAGAAATGAAAATAATGATTCATTATAAATTTCCATTGGCTTTTTATTTTTTATTTTTATCATCTTATTCTTATATAAAAATTTGGTTTTAACACAATGAACTCTTGTTGCAGGGTTGTTAGTCAGATTGAATATCCCTCACTGGTTGATCTGAGGGGGCTTCTTCTGGACTTAGTTGCTCAACTCTTGGGTGCTTTATCTCGTATCAGGTATCTGTTTTATCACTGAATTGTACTTGACACTTATTTGTTAAGACAATCATTTTAATCAAATTCATTTGTTTTTTATGCTCATGCAGAGTTTTTCCGTGATTTTTGAATTCTAGATGAACTATAAATTGAACTGTTCTGGTTTTAAACATTTATTTTGATTATGCAGTTTTCTTTACAATTTTTAAGTTTGATGATCTCACTTTTTAAGGGTAGGTACTGTATTTTCACCATTTAATTAACTTTTTGTAGGGGGAGTTCAATTTTTTTATAATTTATCCTCAAGGGAATTGTAGTACAGACAATTGGTAAATCATAGCCTGTACTGTTCATGGTATTTTTATTTGTTTGCTCCGATTATGTAGTTGGTTCATTAATGCCAATTATGAATGGAGAAATGGTGATAGAATCTGTACAAGAAAGAAATAGTGTATTGGTAAGGTCACACCTAGATGTCTGAGCGATTATGAGACGCCAATGCCACACATTATGTGTGACACATATGTAGTTGAAGAAGAAAGTAGGACAAGCTAACAACAAGAGGCTGTGTGTTATTGAGAGGAAAATAAAGAATGATAATGGTTACAGAAGTGAGGGAGTCTGTTAGAAGGGAGACGGATGAAAACAACAAAATGTGGACTGGTGTCATATGATGAATTAGTCGGTAGATTTGACTATTTGAGAATTGGGGGTGGACAGGGAGCTAGAATGTATGCAGGGGGAGAACAGTTCCAGGGAGAATGGTAAGTTTGGTATAGGTTGTGGGTTGCCTTTGTTTTAGGTTAGAACATAAAATCCATTTATTTACTAATTTAGAAGAAATGAATTGTGTTCATAAGTTCTCCAGTTCTGATGTGATGTGATGTTATTCATGTTTTCTCTCTGTTCTGCTAGGTTGAGGGAAAGTGAAGAAAAGTATAGGAAAGAGAGAGAATGATAAACCAGAGGCCAAAACATAAGAGTCTCTTTTGTGTGAAACTGATGAAATGATTCGCTTAAACTTTCAGTAAGGTACACCGTTGAATTATTTGGAGGTTGAGTCTTTAGAAGCTCGGAGTAACTGATTTTTAACTAACATAAAATAAGCTCTCTGGTACTACAGTTATTAACCATATACTACAATCACATAAATTTACACCCATACTGGTACGTTTATGAATGCTGCAATTACGCTCTCCCTGAATATTGAAGTTTTGTAGTTTTACATGGCTACCTTTTTGTGTGTTTGTGTGAGTATTAATTTTTAAAATGGAAGGGGTGCTTCTGCTTGTGCCTATTTTGATTATGGTTCAGTTTAGTCATGGCCAAGAATATGAAGTTGAGCCATTGTTGTGTTGCTTTGTCTTGCAGCTACGGAGTCTTTTTCTTTTCATGGCATTACAATCTTAAATTTGTAGGTTTAGTTCTGTTACTGAGCGGTTTTTCATGGAACTCAATACCCGTCGGATTGACACCAGTGGTGCTAGAAGTGAAACGCTTAGCATCATTAATGGAATGCGCTACTTGAAGCTTGGGGTATGTATACAAATTAAATGTTTTGTGTAAACTGGATAACATTATATGATGTTGGTATAATTATAAGCTCCTTCACAGGTTAAAACTGAGGGTGGTCTGAATGCATCTGCTTCCTTTGTGGCAAAAGCAAATCCTTTAAACCGCGCTCCTCATAAACGGAAAAGTGAGCTTCACCACGCCCTATGTAATATGTTGTCAAATATCCTAGCACCTCTTGCAGATAGTGGGAAAAGCCAGTGGCCACCTTCTGGTGTAGAGCCTGCACTTACTTTATGGTATGAAGCTGTTGGCCGAATAAGAGTTCAGCTCATGCATTGGATGGATAAACAGAGCAAACACATTGCAGTAAGCGGGTCTTTGTCAACTTAGTTATTTTCCCATGCCCACTATAATGTCAAGTATGATAAATTTTTATTTCATGTTGTTACCCAGGTCGGGTACCCGTTGGTAACTCTTCTTCTGTGTCTTGGTGATCCTCAAATATTCCACAACAACTTAAGTCCTCACATGGAGCAGCTTTACAAACTTCTTAGGGTAAGGCTAAATTCAATTTCCATAAGCTTTACATCTGAATCATTGCAAATAATAAACTTTACCTAGTTTACTTTGTTGGAGGTTAAATAAAATTTGAGCTTGAAAATTTCAATTAAAAATCATTTCACATTGTATGCATGGTTAAATATATGCTCACGTTTTATGTAAGTATTACTCATCATTGTTAAACTTATTTTTGCAAGAGAAAATAAAAATTATAGATTTACAGAAAACATAATTACTCTTGATCTGTTTCCTTACTGTATGCTTTCGTTTGTCAACCCTACAATTTTGCTTTTATTTTTTCAATGTGATGTATATCTACCCTCCCTAGACCCCACCCCACCCGGCAGAAGCCTCGTGCATTGGGCTGCCATTTTTGTTTAAATTGCAATTA
Source organism: Lathyrus oleraceus (assembly GCF_024323335.1). Taxonomy (NCBI): domain Eukaryota; kingdom Viridiplantae; phylum Streptophyta; class Magnoliopsida; order Fabales; family Fabaceae; genus Lathyrus; species Lathyrus oleraceus. The sequence goes on from NC_066579.1 coordinate 117,452,063, forward strand.
AATTGGGTGATTGCACGTAGGAAAATTTTCTTTCTATGTTTTATGCTAAGTGTTGAATCATTCGAAGATTCCTTGGACATCTAGAAAGAGTTCAACGTTATAGGACATCTAAAAACAACTAACCAGGTTTGCACCTAGTTGCATAACTGCATAATATTTTGGTTTGAATTAATTACTTCACATATAGCAGCATTAAGGCCTCTTGTTCATTTAATAGTTAGTTTGATGGAGGATTTAGAAGGGGAGTATGATGGAGGATTTAGAAGGGGAGAAGGAGAAGAGAGACGACTAATGAAAATTAATCTTAAGTCATCAAAAGTATAGACCATCTACCAAAGTATACAGCTACTCTTCTATATTCACAAGCTTACAGTCATCCGAGATGTCAACAGATACTTAAGTATCAAGTCTTTCAAAATGGCCAAGACGATATAATACTTTTTCCCTGGACTAAATGCATTTGTGATACATGAAAGTAAAAATAAAATAGGAATATGAATTATAAAAGATTTGATAAAAAAATAGGAATAAGAAATGGCCAAAATGGCCATATGTTATAATCCTTTTCAACAGGCAAGGCGGAGAAGGGTATAGTTATCCTTTTCTTTCCCCTGTTGAAAGCTTGTATATAATTTGTCTTAAGATCTTAATTTGTATAATTATGCAACTAAAGTTCATATTCATAATCACTTTATTACCTCTCCATTATGTTTTTTAATTATATGAAGACTCTTTCCCTGGTTGGATCATGCAGGATAAGAATCATCGTTTCATGGCTTTGGATTGTCTTCATCGAGTTTTAAGGTTTTACTTGAGTGTCCATGCGGCAAATCAAGCCCAAAATCGTATATGGGATTATCTAGACAGCGTAACATTACAACTTTTAGCAGTTCTAAGGAAAGGATTGCTTACTCAGGACGTTCAGCATGATAAACTTGTTGAATTCTGTGTAACTATAGCTGAACATAACCTTGATTTTACCATGAACCATATGATACTAGAATTGCTAAAGCAAGATAGCCCCAGTGAGGCAAAGGTTATTGGTCTTCGTGCATTGCTTGCCATTGTAATGTTGCCTTCAAGTCAGCATTTTGGTTTGGACATATTTAAAGGTACAGCTAGTCATATGCCTAGAATAATTATACAGTTATACTCAATAGAAATAATTGTTTAGTGGTCTATCTCTGCAGTAAAGCTTGACATTTTGTTGAATGAGCAGGTCATGATATTGGCCACTATATTCCAAAAGTGAAAGCTGCAATCGAGTCAATATTAAGGTCATGTCATAGAACCTATAGTCAAGCACTTTTGACATCGTCACGTACAACAATAGGTAAACACTTCTCCTATTATATGCTAGTTCGATAGAAGTTATAGTCCAAGCAGAAGCATGGCAATAGAAAAAGACTGCAGAAAACTTCAAATTATGTTGCGGAAAACATGTTTATTTCATTTTCTCTTTATTTTATTATATACAGATAAGTTTGCGTATGAGTTTCTTTTGAAGGATATATAAAAGGATAGTGGAGGCATTAATTAGAGATGATATTGGATACAATACAAAGAATGAAAACCGTGATATAGAAGTGGAGACAGAAAGTAATGAATATAATTATCCAAAAATATATGATTCATCAAATAAATTCAATCAAAATGTATTATTTTACTTTTAAATATGTTTATGACCTCAAGACCTTGTTTATTTAATTAGCATTCGAATAGTATATTCATGACAAAACAGAGATTGAATAGGTCAAACTTTTACGAGAGTTGGTTTCTTGACATGGTTTTGAAAGTCTGTGTCATCAAGTAGTTGGTATTAGTGAATCTATGAATGAAAAGCGGAGCTTGTCAGTTTCAGTTAAAACCTTGGTACCACATTCTTTCATAAAAGCAAGTAGTCATCATATTCTTCGTAATGACACCCATTCCTCACAAGCTTAACTATGTCTATGCTTCGTCTCCTCTTCAAACAAAAAATGTATATAAAAAAATTGAGCAAATAAAATTTCTTCTTTGAAAAGATTACTTCATTTCCACTTTCAATATAGGTTTCTTTTTAAAATTTTTAAAGTGAAAATTTGATACTTAATTCTAAAAATATATGTATAAAATAGATTAAAGAAATTTATTTTTTATTTATTTGTGGTCTTGGGTAATTACTCTTTCACACAAATTTATAGTAATAGTTATAGGGAAATCTCAATTATCCAAGTCTGCCTTTCAGAACATTTTTTTATTATGCTTGTTGCAAAAATCATTGTATTAAAATGATAGAAATTGGAAGTGGAACTTGTTTGATAATACGGGAATTACTTTTAGGTTGAATTTTTGTTGTTGAATTTACTTAGAATAGTCTATATCTGCCCTATCTATGAATTGTTTTCTGCCATGTGACACATTGATATTTTTTAGATGCTGTCACAAAGGAAAAGTCTCAAGGATATTTGTTCCGCTCTGTGCTAAAGTGCATCCCATATCTAATAGAAGAAGTTGGAAGAAATGATAAAATTACTGAAATAATACCACAGCATGGCATAAGTATTGACCCAGGTGTTCGCGAGGAAGCTGTTCAAGTATTAAATCGGATTGTGAAATACCTACCTCACCGTCGTTTCGCAGTAATGAAGGGAATGGCCAATTTCATATTAAGACTTCCTGATGAATTTCCTCTTCTCATTCAAACGTCTTTAGGGCGCCTGTTGGAACTAATGCGCTTTTGGAGATCTTGTCTGATAGATGATAGGATGCAACTTGATGCAGATGCAAAATCTCTGGGTCATGAAACTGAGAGATTCAGAAAGTCTTCCTTCCAACAATCGTGCGAAGCAATAGAATTCCGTGCATCAGAAATTGATGCAGTTGGCCTCATATTCCTTAGTTCTGTTGATAGTCAAATTCGGCATACAGCATTGGAATTGTTGCGCTGTGTTCGTGCATTGAGGAATGATATTAGGGACCTGAGGATGCATGAGCAACCAAATCATTCTTGGAAATTCGAAGCTGAACCAATATTTATTATTGATGTTCTAGAAGAACACGGGGTATACATTTGCCTTAATATTTTTTTTTCATGTTAAGGTCCAGTTTTGTTAGAATGTTCATTTTCTTTTACTTAGGGCTACATTTTATCATTTATTTATTTTGAAGTTCAATCATGCTATATTGAGATTTTTCGGTTTGAGTAAGAATTTAAATATACACAGGATGAGATTGTTCAGAACTGCTACTGGGACTCGGGTCGACCATTTGATTTCAAACGAGAACCTGATACTATTCCTCCTGAAGTGACACTCCAATCTATAATATTTGAGAGCCCTGACAAAAACAGGTGGGCTCGGTGTCTCAGTGAGTTGGTCAAATATGCTGCCGAGCTTTGTCCAAGTTCTGTTCAGGAAGCAAAGTAAGTATTTGTTTCTCTTTCCATCTTTTGCTGAAGCCTAAGCTCTGAAAAGCTAGATATATTTTAGTGGAAGCTGGTCTTCTGTTAAAGGGCTAGTAAGAGATACTAAATTTCAATATGTTTGACCGTTCAGCAATAATCTTGTTACACTTGTCAGATCCGTTGACATTGGATAGAAACTTAACAAGTAACAAAACACAACCCTCAAATACATCTCTTTTCTTCATAATAAAAAGTTAAGTAATTGAAGAGAAGAATAATAGAAAGAATCTGGAGGATCAATAATCCTCTGAAGCGAAAGTGGAAAATAATTAAGCCGGAAAAAAAGGAACCCTTGCACCAAAATGAAACCAATAAATGAATCTTGTTTCCTATCAATAATTTTGTCTAAGAAATATCCTTTAAATATGAGGGGGTGACAATGTGTTATTCCCTTACCAGGAATATCTTGGTGATCACCCTCTTCCTATAACAGAAGTTATTTTCTACCTCACCCACTCTCCCTTTCCCACTATATATCTAACTCCTCATGCCATACCCACGTTCTTTGTCAGATCAACAACTTTTCTTCCCTTGTAACGTTTCCTATTGTAAACTGGGCCTCATCCCGTCATTAACCAATGATTGGCCCAAGTCCTCCCTCACATTCCTATCAGTTTATAAATGGGGTCAAATGAGAAGAATAAATGCAACCCAAAAACACTCCAATTCAAAACTTTTCCTGACATTTAAATCACGAGAAATGTGGAAATTTCATGGAAATTATAATATCGAATGCTATTGAAATTGTGATAAGAGAGCTATGTACTGAAGTTAGATGAGAGATATGGGTTAACTTCTGTCAAGCAAGCTCCTGCCATGTGTTCCTCCCAATATTTACTTGAGAGCTTACCACTACCATTCAAATCGGAGACAAATATAAAGTTGAAATAAGGCATGAAAAGTATCCCAGACACTTATTCCCTCTTTTTCCTTAATTGCTTGCGGTATGTGTCTACGCAGGTTGCCTTACTTTCTTTTACTGTAATGAACACGAGGGATATTGTCTTAGATTTTTTAATTTTGTAATATTTTTATTTTGGTGGTTTATGTCTTTATGAGAAAATACAATATCACTTATCCATGTAGCCGACTTTACCTAGAGGGAAAAATGATCTGGTTCTGATATAATTTTAAAATTTCCATTCTACCTGTATACTTCATTGTTGTATAACTATCAAGTTCTTGAGTGTGCTAGACTGACTATTAAGCTGATGTTTTTATTTTTGTACTGATAAGTACATTCTTTTTTCTTTTATAAAAGACTTGCTTTGAGCGCTTTTTTGGTTATTATGGAGAAATATTTATTGTTACTCACTGATACTGCCTCCCGTCCCTGTCCCCTTCAGTGTTTCTAGTCCCAACTAAAATTTTGTAATATCACTAAAACTTTGTGCAGGGTAGAGGTTACGCAACGTCTTGCTCATATCACGCCGGTTGAATTGGGTGGAAAAGGCCATCAGTCACAGGATGTTGATAATAAACTGGATCAGTGGCTTATGTATGCCATGTTTGTCTGTTCATGTCCACCGGTTGTTCGAGAGTCTAGTGGAACTGCCACAACCAAAGATCTTTACCATCTTATTTTTCCGTCACTAAAATCTGGATCTGATGCACATGTTGTAAGTACTCTTCACTCACTAGACTTTATCTATAAGTCTATCATCACAGGATGACTACTAGGTATTTAAGATGAAGTGTTGCATGCAATCATTGATAAGTTGTTTAGTTTTTATTTCCACATTTTCAAACTTAAATAAGCATATGACAACCTGGGAGTTCTTTTGTTCTTTTTACCGTATTCTAACCCTGCTTTCATGTGATTAAAGCTATTTTTAGTTCCATTTTTGATTGGACGGCGAGAAAACCAATTGAATCTCTTAAAAAAATAAATTTCAAATAATTGAGTTACTTTATATGCTAAATGTTGCATTACTCGGTGTTCCTTTATTTTACAATATATACTTGTTGTACCCTCAAATTTAATAACTTTTTTACTCACTATCAAATATTAATCCTTGTTTCACCTGTCTTCAATGGGAAAGGTATTTGGTGGACAGATGGTTGATAACTAACTATTGCAGTTTTATAGATGTGAAGGCATTTAAATTTTTTGCTATCGATCATTTGCCCACTACTTTTGATCTCTATTTAATTACTAAGGAGGTTTATGGTACAGCATGCAGCCACAATGGCTCTTGGCCGTTCACACTTGGATGCTTGTGAAATCATGTTCAGCGAGCTGGCTTCTTTTATTGACGAGGTTTCTTCCGAGACAGAAGGAAAACCAAAGTGGAAGGTATTGTTATAGATCTGTAAAAGAAATCAATAGAACACTTATAGAGTAATGTTAATTGATATAGGGATTAATATTATATTAAAAGAAATCAATGAAAGAATTTTGAAGTCTTAAACCTTTTCAGCGTATAATAAGTGAACCATGTTAAAGACTATATCATATTTCAAATTAAAAGGCATGATCTAATTAAAACTTTTGTTAATTATTGTTTTTTTTCTTTTCTGATTTTTTAAAGTGGAATTTGGCACTGATTAGTATATTATATGGATGCAGAGTCAAAAGGCTCGCAGGGAAGAACTCCGTGTCCCTATTGCAAATATTTACCGCACTGTTGCAGAAAATATATGGCCTGGCATGCTTGCACGCAAGCCAGTTTTCCGCCTTCATTATCTTAAATTTATTGATGAGACGAACAGACTTATTACAACAGCTCCTGAAAGCTTTTCAGACATGCAACCATTCCGTTATGCACATGCTTGTGTTATTAGAGCCTTGGCCCCTGAATTTGTTGATTCAAAATCTGAGAAATTCGACGTTAGAACTAGAAAACGCCTATTTGATCTTCTTCTATCCTGGTGTGATGACACAGGCAGTACATGGGCTCAAGATGGTGTCAGTGATTATAAACGTGAAGTTGATCGTTATAAATCTTCTCAACATGCACGGTCAAAAGATTCTGTGGATAAAATATCATTTGACAAAGAATTAAATGAACAGGTTGAGGCAATCCAGTGGGCATCCATGAATGCAATAGCATCACTTTTATATGGACCATGTTTTGATGACAATGCAAGGAAAATGAGTGGCCGTGTGATATCTTGGATTAATGCTTTGTTTTTGGAGCCTACACCGAGGGCTCCATTTGGTTTCTCACCAGCTGATCCAAGAACTCCATCATATACCAAATATCAAGGGGAAGGCGCCCGGGGAACTGGTCGAGATAGGGTTAGGGGGGGCCATCACCGTCTTTCTCTAGCAAAATTGGCTTTGAAGAATCTTTTGCTTACAAATTTGGACCTATTTCCCGCATGTATTGATCAGGTAATATTTCACTTCCTATTATGTATGACTCCTACTGAAGAAATTGAAATGTTGTATCGGTTTAAAATCCACTGGGTGGGTGTTTATATACTACTTTACAATCTTAAAAAAGGTATTATCAGAAGTAAATTGTCTAATAATATCTGTGGACATGATAGAAAAAGTCATTCATGAGCTTTCACTTATCAATTTGTTTATAATACTGTATTTCGATCACAATCATTCTTAATTCTTAAATTTTGTTATATTTAAAATTTTGGTAGTTTCTATTTTATCGTCCATGGTTCGAAGTTCTGCTGAAAATCACAATGCAAAACATAAGTCAGTGTATTTTTTACAGAGTGCTTAGCTTAGCATGATAATGTATTTATCCCTAAATTGAAGTTGGGAATTTCAAGACTGCATTAGTAGCAGTCTCTTTACTCCAATATATAATAAATAAACTCACAATTCAAGCTCTCCATATCTTTCTGTTGATTACGAACCGATGGTATGTTTCACTTGGTAATACTATTAATTTTGACCAATTAATTTCCTATATTTTCAGATCTTGCTTCCCTTGTATTATTTCTTATGTGGCTCTACCTATTCTCATTGACATTAATGCTTATCCAGTGCTACTATAATTCTTAATTATTTTCTGCAGTGCTACTACTCTAATTCTTAATTATTTTCTGCAGTGCTACTACTATAATTCTTAATTATTTTCTGCAGTGCTACTATAATTCTTTATTATTTTCTGCAGTGCTACTACTCTAATTCTTCTGTAGCCGATGGGTATTTCAGTGTACTGGCAGAGGTCTACATGCGACAAGAGATACCAAACTGTGAAGTACAAAGACTATTGAGTTTGATCCTTTATAAAGTAGTGGACCCATCAAGACAAATTCGTGATGATGCCCTTCAGATGCTTGAGACACTTTCTGTTCGGGAATGGGCTGAGGATGGCATTGAGGGCTCAGGTGGTTATCGAGCTGCTGTTGTTGGCAACCTTCCTGATTCCTATCAACAGTTCCAGTACAAGCTTTCCTGTAAACTTGCAAAAGATCATCCTGAACTAAGCCAGCTTCTTTGTGAGGAGATTATGCAAAGGCAATTGGATGCTGTTGATATCATTGCTCAGCATCAGGTCTTAACATGCATGGCTCCATGGATTGAGAACCTTAATTTCTGGAAACTCAAAGAAGGCTGGAGTGATAGGTTATTGAAAAGTCTTTACTATGTAACATGGCGACATGGAGACCAGTTTCCGGATGAAATTGAGAAACTTTGGAGCACAATTGCTAGCAAAAATAGGAATATTAGTCCCGTTTTAGATTTCCTTATCACAAAAGGAATTGAAGACTGCGATTCAAGTGCAACAACAACTGAAATAAGTGGTGCATTTGCTACATACTTCAGTGTTGCAAAGCGGGTAAGTCTATATTTAGCACGAATATGCCCTCAACGAACAATAGATCACCTGGTTTTCCAGTTGTCTCAGCGACTATTAGAGGACAGCATTGAGCCACTTGGGCTAGGTGCAAGTAAGGGTGAAGTCAGTGCAAATTTTGTCTTAGAATTCTCACAAGGTCCTGCTATGGCCCAAATGACATCAGTTATGGATAACCAACCGCACATGTCTCCATTGCTTGTAAGAGGTTCTCTTGAGGGTCCACTAAGAAATGTTAGTGGGAGCTTGAGCTGGAGAACAGCAGGTATGACTGGACGAAGTGTCTCAGGTCCATTAAGTCCAATGCCTCCAGAGTTAAATGTTGTTCCAGTAAGTACTGCGCGATCAGGGCAGCTCCTTCCATCTTTGGTTAACATGTCAGGACCCTTGATGGGTGTTAGAAGCTCAACAGGGAGTTTGCGGAGCCGCCACGTTTCACGGGACAGTGGAGACTATTTTGTTGATACTCCAAACTCTGGTGAAGATGGACTGCTTGCAGGGGGTGCTGCGCATGGCGTGAGTGCTAAGGAACTTCAGTCAGCCTTACAAGGTCATCAGCAGCATTCACTTACACATGCAGATATAGCGCTGATTCTCCTTGCTGAAATTGCGTATGAGAATGATGAGGATTTTCGGCAATACCTGCCTCTACTCTTTCATGTCATCTTTGTTTCAATGGATAGTTCAGAAGACATTATCCTAGAGCATTGTCAGCATTTGCTTGTTAATCTGCTATATTCCCTCGCAGGCCGCCACTTGGAGCAATACGAGGTGGAAAATAACGACAGGGAGAACAAGCAACAGGTTGTGAGTCTGATTAAATATGTACAATCAAAGCGAGGAAGCATGATGTGGGAAAATGAGGATCCAACAGTTGTTAGAACTGAGCTGCCAAGTGCAGCACTTCTATCTGCCCTAGTTCAGAGCATGGTGGATGCTATCTTCTTCCAAGGGGACCTTCGTGAGACTTGGGGAGAAGAAGCACTGAGATGGGCTATGGAGTGCACATCAAAACACCTTGCATGTCGTTCACATCAGATCTACCGAGCACTTAGACCAAGTGTAACAAGTGATGCTTGTGTATCCCTTCTTCGGTGTCTCCATAGATGCCTAGGAAATCCAGTACCCCAAGTTTTAGGATTTGTTATGGAAATTTTAATGACAATGCAAGTTATGGTAGAGAATATGGAGCCAGAGAAGGTGATACTCTATCCTCAGCTATTTTGGGGGTGTGTTGCTATGATGCACACAGATTTTGTCCATGTCTACCGCCAGGTTCTCGAGCTCTTCTCTCAAGTGATTGACCGTTTATCTTTCCGTGATCGCACAACAGAAAATGTGCTCCTTTCAAGCATGCCTAGGGATGAACTTGACACCAGTTATATAGGAGAATTTCAACGCACAGAATCTAAAAGTGGCTATGAACCCCTACAAGAGGGGAGTTTGCCAGTATTTGAAGGGGTGCAGCCTCTTGTTCTTAAAGGACTTATGTCGAATGTCAGTCACAGTGTCTCTATCGATGTCCTTTCCCGTATCACAGTGCATTCTTGCGATTCTATATTTGGTGATGCTGAGACAAGACTGCTGATGCACATTATAGGGTTACTCCCTTGGCTCTGTCTTCAACTCAGCAAAGACCCAGCGATAGGTCCTGTTTCTCCACTCCAACATCAATATCAAAAGGCCTGCTCTGTTGCTGCTAATATTGCAATTTGGTGCCGAGCAAAATCCTTGGATGAATTAGCTACTGTATTTATGATTTATTCTCGAGATGAGATCAAGAGCATCGACAATTTTCTAGCATGTGTTTCACCACTGCTATGCAATGAATGGTTTCCAAAACACTCGACTTTAGCATTCGGGCACTTGTTAAAGCTACTAGAAAAGGGACCAGTTGAGTATCAACGCGTCATTCTGCTCATGCTTAAAGCTCTCCTCCAACACACTCCAATGGATGCTGCCCAAAGTCCACACATCTATGCAATTGTATCCCAATTGGTAGAAAGCACTTTGTGTTGGGAGGCATTAAGTGTGTTAGAAGCCCTTTTACAAAGTTGCAGCTCATTGACTGGTTCTCACTCCCATGATATTGTATCATTTGAAAATGGAATCAGTGGAACTGAAGAAAAGTTTCTTGCTCCACAGACCTCATTCAAGGCTCGCAGCGGCCCCTTGCAATATGGTATGAGTTCAGCACTGGTCTCAGTTTCTACACCAGGACAGGGTGTGTCAATCGAGTCGCAGAGAGAGGTAACTTTACAGAATACTCGTCTGTTTCTTGGTCGGGTGTTAGACAGAAGTGCACTAGGCAAGAGAAAAGACCAGAAGAAGTTAGTCCCTTTTGTTGCAAATATTGGTAACCCGTGATTGTATAATTATATTTGCTATGTGTTGTATATATTATTTCGACGATGATGTTGTAATTGCTCTAGGATAGAGGTTGTATTATACATAGGCCACTTAGAAACTTGTATGACAGTTTTGTAGCTCTGTAATTGTAGACAAATATACTTTTGATGTCAAAGATCATGCATAATTTAACTTCGATGGTAACATTATATCTATCTTATAATTTACACGAAGTATGCTTAATGTATATCTCTGCAAATTTTTGATGTGTATATTTTGTGCCCTCTATTTCTATTGATATGTTTGCATTTATATTAGATTGATAATACAACATATACTTATCAAAACTAAACATAATATAGAAGAGTCTGGGACAGATGGGTTCAATTTTTGTTTGCAAGAGGTGTTTGTGCTTACTTAATAACGACAATGAGGTGAATGTTATGTTTGATCAATTTTTTTAATGCAGTTTTATTGATGAGTTTCACGTTGTTCTTTGTTGATCTCATCCTGAAGGTGGATTCTTCTTTGGAGTTGGAGAACTTTAGTTTTATTTCTCTCCCTGGGTTGCTGTATAAGTTGGAGGCGAGGCAAAAATCTGACTATGGTGGATGGCAGAACAGAAAATGCATGGCAAAAATCTCGCTATGGTGGATGGCAGAACGGAAAATGCATGGAGGACAAACAAAAAACAAAATAGATGCTAAAAATAATAATAACAACACCAAAAAAATCAAAAAACAAACAAAAAAACATAATAGATACTCAAAAAATAGTAACAATGTTTTTTTTCTTCATAAAAGACGTCATAAAAAACATAATAGATGGGGGTATGATGTTATAAAATCTCCAATCCTCTTCTTTAACTTCAACACAATATTATTAAGTGGGGGTTAGTCCTCCCTCTTCTCCAGAATCTTCAAATTTCATTATTTTGGCAAATTCTTCCACATCCTCTTGTTTTGTTGCTATATCATCACCGTTTATATATTACAATTCTTTTTCATCAATCACGTTAACAACCTCCTTTCATTTTCCTTTAGAGATTGATGTTTGTGGTTGACTTTCTTCTTTGTGCTTCTAGCAATTGTAATTTTTTCTTCCTACTTTGATGTTTAGTAGTTTTTGTAGGCTTTCGAATTTCTGAAGTCTTATAATTTTTTTCACAAAATCAGAGGTATCTACAGACTTCACAAACATTGTCCCAGTAGTGGAGTTGACCAAGATTTTAATAATGCATCATTGTTTCCTATCAATCCTTAAATCTAACATAATAGAACAACCATGCTTTTTCCATTCTTCCATTGCTCCTTATGATGCCTTTCATCAATTTGTGAATATATTCCACTTCATTCTTTAGGAGTGGAACTCTAAGAGTATGATATATAGGAACCGGTAGATATGGTCCATAATAACCAATGGCTGGAATCATATCTCCAAAACTCTTCAACTTAACAATGTTCAGTGATAATTTGGCTTGACGCCAAAATCAAGCAATATATTGGTGAAATCTAGTTATAACTTCTTTATCACAAGACTTTCTAGTGCTCGTTTGTCTCAATTTCTCTTTCTTTTATTCCCAATTGATATCTTAAGCATTCTAAAAAATAGATCTATTGGTCCCTTTTTACTCTCATCCTTCTTGGAGCGTTTGGTTCATCATCATATTGAATGCTTCCAAAATCCATATTTGTGATCATAGCCATATCAACATCAATGTTGTTTTGCTTCCTTTTGCTTGAAGTAGACTCCATAGTCTCTTCTTTAATCACTAGTGAACATTTGGTGTAAGCTTGACTTGTTTCCCATTATATGATCATTGTCTCTTATTATTCCTCCATTAATCAACTATAAACAAAAAATACAGCAAGGGGAGTCTGTATCTCTGTACTATTTCCATATATTTTCATTCAAAGTCAGTTCTCTTATAACCGCCAACCCCAAAGGTTATGCAGGTTTCTTGATTTTTAGACATTGTCTGTTTGTCTAAAACTACAAAGAGTGTAGAAAATAAATTCAAAACAAAACCCTTAAAAAGAGAAAAATATAGTAGCATGGAGAAATAAAAGAGAATATAACTGAAAATTGTTTGACAAGAGAAAAACAAAACCCTTAAGAAGAAAAGTAATTGAAAATTGTTTGAGAAGAGAAAATAAATACAAAGAGAAGAAGAAAAGTCTATTCATCAAAAGAGAATATAAACAGAAAAAAAAAGAAAAAAAAGAAAAAGTTTGGAGAATAGAAATGTTAGCAGCATATATATATATATATATATATATATATATATATATATATATATATATATATATATATATATATATATATATAAAGATTAATTACTATGCATTGTCAGTGTAAAAAGTTTTATACCGTCGGTTCATCACCATCACCCGTTTGTATTACTTTATAGATTTTTAAAATAAAAGTCAAACTTCTTTTAATATCCAACGTCCATGATTAATTGACGGTGTAAAATCCTTTTACACTGTCAGTGTATTTCAATTAATATCTCTCTCTCTCTCTCTCTCTCTCTCTATATATATATATATATATATATATATATATATATATATATATATATATATATATATAATATATATATATATATATATATATATATATATATATATATATAAAATCATTAGTATTTAATTATAATTATTCTTCTTCTTAACATTCTACGGGGCGGGTAAAAAAATACTCAGGCAAGAAATATTTCGATTTAAGAAAAACCCTACCATTTTCGCAATACTGCCTTTAGCGTTAAATTTGTGGCGGCCGCCATGGCCCCCACAATGCAAAATCCGCAACACTACAACTTTTCAATGATACTATATTGAATTTTCGAAATCACAATCCACAATGGCGCCTGAATGACCCTAATATGACAACATTGGAATAAAGTCATTATTTAGCTAGGAGTTCCAAGTGGGAATGTCTTATCTTCAAAGTGAATTTTGAGAAGGCCTACGACTTAGTTAGTTGGCCGTTCCTAGATTATATGCTAAGGAAGTTTAAGTTTGATAGGATGTGGATGGTTTTGATTGGAGTTTGTGTTTTTTCGAGGAGCCTATTTGTGTTTGTTAATGGCTGCACGATTGAGGAGATTAATATTCAACGCGATCTCATGCAAGGGGACCCCTTGGCACATTTTATTTTTCTTTTGGTTGCAGAGGGGCTCAATGTGACTTTGAATAAGACGGTGACGATTAAGGCCTTTTATGGATTCAAAGTGGGCTCTGAAGGGTTAATAGTGTCTCACATTCAATACCCTGATGATACAGTTCTTTTTGGGTGAGGCGCTAGTTAAGAATCTTTGAACTATAAAGTCATTCCTTAGAAGCTTTGAGGTGACATCATGTTAAAAACTGATTTTTTCAAGAGTTGTCATTTTGTTATTATTGTTGGCGGTTCTTTTTTGGAGTTGGCCGAGAATTTTCTACATTAGAAAGTGAATTCTTTTTCTTTTAACCAGTTAGGCCTTTCAGTAGGTGCAAATCCGAGGAGGAGGCAGCTCGAGAGTCTTAGGTTAAGATTTTTTGCTAAGAGAGTGACTTGATATAAGCTTCTTTCTCTCTTTCATGAAGATGTTGATAATGGCGTGGAAGAAGATTGTATAGCTACAAAGGCTTTTTCTTTAGAGGTAACAAATGAGGGGTCAAAGTAACTTGTGTTAAGTAGGTGAATGTGTGCAAGGAAATTTTTTGGGTGGACTATGGGTTAGGGATTTGAGACAATACAATTTACCCTTATGAGTAAGAGGAGTTGGAGGATGCTTGCGAAATTCCTTCCTTGTGGAGTGATATTAATTCTGCTATGTGTGGATCCTCTATGGTTAGGTCCCCTCTGGGTGGTCGTGAAGGGAGCCTTAGGACGGTTTCTCCCTGGTGGAGAGATGTTTCTCTTCTCAAATCCAAGGTTGGAACCAAATTATGGGCTTGACATTAACACCTATATAGTGGCGGAGAATGATGTGCAAACATGTTTTTGGGAGGATGTGTAGAAATATATGTGCTCGCTTAATGTGTCCTTTGAGAGGGTGTCTTTTATTTTTGTGCAGAAAACTCAAGTGGTTAGTGCTTGGAAGTTGAAAACAATTGGGTTTGGGATTTTAGGTGGTGGCATAACTTGTTTGTATAAGAGGAAGAAATTTTGGATCGCTTAGTTGGTTCCTGCACTAGTGTGGTCAAACTAGTTAATGAGGATGCCTATGTTTGGAACCTCAATATGTTTTTATGGTGAGTTCCGCTTATGAGTTTTTTTTTAAATTTTGTTGTTGGGATGAACATATGTTTGACCGAGTGATTGAGGATCTGGATAGAGGCTAGAGAATTTGGACGACATCCAAAGTGGTTGCTTTCTCCATGCATATGTTTCAAGATAGGATCCCAACAAGACAAAACTTTTTTTGGCATATAACTTTAGTTATCATCGGTTAAGTGAGGTGCACTTTGTGTTTGGGGCATGTTGAGTCGGTGGATCACTTGTTTGTATATTATGACTATATTTAGTTGTTTTAGACTTGTTCGAGGCTTTTGAGAGTTTATGTATGGGTAAGGATGTGGATTTAGGTTTAATTTTGATATGACATGCAGTGATTTGGACTATCTAAAGTTCACTATTAATATTATTATTTTTTCAAAAAAGATCGTCAATAAATCATAGGGTGACTACTATTCTTTACCTTTCTTGAAAGTGGATACATTCACATTTTACAAACATTTATTCTCTCTTAGGGATTGAGAGTGTGATCCGCTCGTGTGCTTAGGCGTATAACGGTGAGCTAGTTCACACAAACGTTTTTTAGGGTTTTTGTTATTATTATGTACATTAATGGTCAAAGACCACACAAACAAGCAAAGTATACACAAACAAAATATATCACACAATATGGTCCAAGTGGACAAAGTGAAAATTGCATTAACATAAACAATTAGAATGATATAAACAATGGCAAATGAATAAAAGACAAGAATTAAATGACATTAAAATAAATGACTTGAAAATAAAAGTTAGTAGTTAATTGATTAGAAGTTAGTGTTGTGTTTGTTTTTGCTTTTTAATTGAAGTCATTCTTTGGAGAACACTCAACCCACTTATCACAAGCATGGATCCTTGAACCAAGACATCTTCCAAAGGAAGGAAAAAAGGCCAAGTTTCCACACAATATCATGAAAGATGGGAGACTTACAATCTCACTAACTAGAATGCTTATGCCTTTTATGTCACAAATTTAGCGTTATGTTAAGCAATCGTAATTGGACTTATGTAGAAGTCACAACTATTTGAGGCCGGGCAATAAAATTTTGGTATTAATGCATGTTAGAGACATAATATAATGGACTATGCTCATGAAACATACCACACACAAAAAGAATATGCAAAAGGTGTGGCCTAATCTCATCCATACTCATGTTAATTTTTCAATCAACTAGCATTAGGACTTTGAGATATCATAGGCCAAAGGAGATGAATGAATGAAGAAGGGGAATAAGATGAAGTGGGAGGGGAATGGATGAAATCACAAATTGGTCAAAGGAGGACTTTTACCAAATTAATATCATTCATTCATTTTGGGAGATGGAATGTACATCCCATCAATCCCCTAAATCCAATGATATTAATTTGACATAGTCAAATCAACCTTGACCAAGGCCCAACAACAAGAGTCAAACATAAACAAGTCATCACAATTGGTCAACAAATTTATTTGGAATTTATCAAATTAAAATACTAAAATAATGCATTTAAATTAACTATGGTTTGTCCAATTCCTAAAATCTCATCAAAACACCAAAGAAATGACCATGAGATTTATCATAGGTCAAACAAGGTCAAGGGACCTTGGAGAAAAAAATTTCATAATTTTTGAACACTTAAAAGTATTTTTAAACAATTAAAAACAAATGCAAAATCAATTAATTCATGAAAAATATTAATAATGATCCAAAAAATAATTTTAATTCAGAATATGAAAGAGAAAAATATTTGAATTTTTTTGGTGAAAGTCCCATATTTTTTGGATCAATATTAAATTTAATATGAATTATTGAAAATAAAGCAATTAAAATGAAAATTAAAATATCAGAAAAAACGTGGACCACTTGATCTCCCTCATTAATTGAGGTGGCAGATCAAGTGGCCAGAAACGCGCTATCCACGATGGACTCAAGTCAGCGCGTTACACAGTTGGTAATCACAATGGACGAGTGAGATTAGAACAAAATAACAAGATCATGTGGCTGTGAGACATGCCAGTGCATGGCCGGAGCTGTAGCTCCGCTCTTCTTCTCTGGTGGACCTCACCGGAATGGTCCACCTTCAACCATCATCAAAATTAAAAACAAGGACATGATTTCAAAGTAAAAATGGCACTGAGTTCGAATCTGACCTCAATTCACTCTAACTCCAAGTATATGGAGAGATACATGGAGTTGAAATTTGAGGTACATGAACTGAGTTGCTTCGATTTGGCCTCTAAGCAACTCAATCTTCTTGCCTACATTGGTAGGACTTCAGACAACCAAAGAATCAATAGAATTGAGCAAGAATTAGAGAGAATCGAAGAGATCAAAATTTCTGGAAAATACCTTCAATGGAGGTCTGGATTCAACTGATCTTGTTCTTGCTCGTGCTTGATCTCACTCCAAATGCTTGCAGAGGAAGGATTGAATGCTCAAAAGGCTATGGATTCCTGGAGATTTGAATTTCAAAATAGTGGAAATTCAAACTCAAATTCAAGTGAATTTCTCAGGTTTATCCTTTGCAATATGAAGGTTAGAGTTAGAGGATCAAAGCTGGCGCCAATGTCTCCCAATTGTTGCGCATATGAGGCTCTATTTATAGCTAAATCCATTGCTTTTTGCACACTTGAAATCCACTTTCCGAATTTGGTTTTGATGATGCATGGGTGCATGAGCGTGTATAGGCCCATAAAATCATTGCCATAAGTCCACAAATGAATGTGAGATAGTCTGAATTCAGCTTGGATTGCAAGGCAATTGTACATTTTGATTTGAAGTTTGATCCTTGCCAAGTGATGACACCATGTTCATGCCATACGCAGCCTATGCATTCCTTGTCCAAGATGAATGAATTTGAGCTCTTTGGAAAGGTGAGATCAAGAGGAATAACTTTCATGTTCAACATTTTTCCATTTGGAGTTTGTAACTTGAAGAAATTTGAGGTGGAAGTTTGGAAAATTTTGACATATCAAATTTTTTCTAAGTGTCAAGACATATGTCTCAATATTCCACCTTTGTTAACTTTTTATATGAGCTTCAAATGAGAAAAGTGTCTTCATCAAAGTTGTATCCCTCTCAAATACCTTCAAAATGGTCACCAATTTAATGTCATTTGGATTTGAAATGATAGAGTTATGCATTTTTGAAGTTTGGAAAAATCACTTGATCAATGGTATAGGTCAAAAGTGACCTATAATGTAACCTCATATTACATGCTCATAAAAGTTGAATTAGCTCCCACTTTAAACATAAAAGTTGAAGTAGACACATTTAATTTGATTGTGCAACTTGTAAATCTTTCATCTCATAAAAATTGAGCAAGTTATGGCCTTGGGAAGTTGATTTTCAAATTAGGGTTTAGACAAAATGACCTATAATGTTTCAACATAGAAAATGATTTTCCAAGCAAAACTAGCTCTAGGTCTTAACATGAAAGTTGTTTGGAATGTCATTTAGAGTAAGTTTTCTCTTGGAATCATTTTCATATGGTGAAAATTGTAGGAGATAGAGTCTAGGGAGACCTAGTTTTGATAAGATGAATTCATCTGGCCAACCACCATCAACCAACTTGCTAATATTCAATTCTCTTGACTTTATAGGCTCATGGTAGATCATATATGCATAAGATGATGAAATTTGAAGTGTACCTTGATAAATTTGATCAATTGGTGAGATAGCTTGTTGGAGAAGTTACTCAAGATACCCAGTAAAACTAGGGTTTCCAATGCAAATCACCCTCAAACTATTGAAGAAAACTTGATCAATATAACATGTAGTAATCATTGGGACTCATATATGATGCTCATAACCATTCTTGTATCAATCGAATGGTTGTGCTCTTTGTTCATGAGGGTCTCAAACCCTAGATGTGAACTTGATGAATCAATGGGATCATGCCCTTCCTACAAAAGAGTTAAGCAAATACAAATACATTTTTTTTGATATTGTGGTTAGTAAAAATGATAAAATACAAATATGATACAATCACAAAGTACTTGGTGATCTCTCCCAAAACAAATGAAAATGGGTAAGGAGGATGCCAAGGTATGATCCCAATGCTAATGCTTATGATGAATTTGCATGAGGGATCTTAGGGTCAAAATTGGGGTCTTACAACTGCCCCTATTTAAGGACATTCTAAGTGAGGAGGCGAAGGTTAAAATCTTCATGCTGACTCAGTAGAATGGGCTTAAATAACAACATATAGAAACAAATTTTGGCCCCTAAGAGACCTCATGATGCATATGATATGAATGCAAAAGTAAATTCTTTATGGGGAACTATTGCCACAAAGGAAAAGAAATCGGAGAGACCGAAGATTCGCAGGAGTATAATGCATTCCGTAAGGAAAACTCACTGGGGAGACAGAGACTATAGGGAAGAAAGGAGTTGCGCGTAGGCCAGGCTACGACTTAAAATGCTGGGGGACTCGAGGGATTCCATACAAACATGGAAAAGACTCAGCCGGGGAAACAACAACATTTGCAGGGGATACGAGTAAGTCAGGATAAAACTGAAATACTTGAATCATGCAGGGAAAAGCAATTTCACTAAGGAAATACACACTCAACTCAATTGGGGAGAAATAAACTTCAACACAGGAGGAGCTGAAATATATTATCTACTACCTGTTATTGGGTAAGGAGATAATAAAAATCTGATAGAGAGGACATCCGTCACTGGTTAAAGTGAACATATCAAGGATGACTCGCTGAGGATTCCAGGAGAGGAGATTCATTACAAGTTACTGGGTAAGAATAACCTTGCTGGGGAAAATGCAGAAAAATAGGATTTACAACTACCAGTTACTGGGCAGAAGACCAAAGGGTGAGAATATCCGTCATCGGTTAAGATGAACATATCAAGGATAGACTTGTCTGGGATTGTCAAGGAGGATAGCCGTCATCGGTTAAGATGAACATATCAAGGATAAACCAACTGAACAAAAAATAGGAATTACATCTATCGAATGCTGGATAGAAGACCATCAAAGAGAAAATCTGTCACCGGTTAAGATGAGCATATCAAGGATAGACTCTGTGAGGAGATAAAATAGGAATTACATCTATCAGTTACTGGATAGAATACCATCAAAGAGAAAATCCGTCACCGGTTAAGATGAACATATCAAGGATAAACTCTGAAAGGGGAGAAAAATAGGAATTACATCTATCAGACACTGGATAGAATACCAAGAGAGAGAATCCGTCACTGGTTAAAGTGAACATATCAAGGATAAAATCTGCGAAGTGGACAAAAAACAGGATTTATAACTACCGGTTACTGGGTAGAAGACCGCAAAGAGAAGGAAACCCGTCATCGGTTAGGATGAACATATCAAGGATTAACTCTCTGGGAAACAAGAATAGGGATTACAACTACCTTTTTACTGGGTAGAATACCAAGAAGAGAATATTCGTCACCGGTTCGGATGAACATATCAAGGATAGACTCAAGCAGGGGAGAGAAAGATATCCGTCACCGGTTAGGATGAACATATCAAGGATATACTTCCTAGGGGAATCAATCCACTAGGGATTCTACTGCTGGGAAAAACAGGGGTACTTTTGTCGGGTATTGGGCAAGAAGTAACAAACTGCAATCTAAGAAGAATATTACCAGTTACTGAGCAATAAACTCTTAGGGGACTTAAAGCATCTATCTAGGTAAGAACTAAAAAGAAACAGTCAATCAAGACTCAACCCATTGAGGACATAACCCAAGGGGAGTGGTTCCATCCAGATAAACAAATGGGGAGGAAATTGAAGTAATAATCATCCACGAGGAAACAACTCAGTGGGGAAAGGGAGAAAGGTTAAAGTTGTTGGTTCTAAGTGTTGGCAATAATTTTGGTAAAACAAAGAGTATTCACAAGATGTTGTATGTGATGTCTTAACATAAGATATCTGTGTACCTGCTGGAGTTTAAAAGAAAATATAATTATGCAGGATTGTTTGAGAATGTCATACACCATGTCATGGCATATGATATTATGTACCTGCTGGAGTTTTGAAGAAAATATAATTATGCAGGATTGTTTCAGGATGTCATACACAATGTCATGGCATCTGATATTATGTACCTGCTGGAAATTATAAATGGAATTATGGAATTATGCAGGATTGTTCCAGGATGTCAGACCCGATGTCATGACATCCTGTACATAGAACATTCAGGGAGAATGTTATGTGTTATGTGATTGCGCATTTAATGGCAATCTATGTATGATTGAAGATCTGATTTGCAGGCGCATTCAATCATTGTTTACAACCTGATTTACTTATTTTCCAAGGAGATCTAACCAGCTGTCATGAGAAGATTTAATTGGAAAATAGTTTAGGGTTTTCAAGATGTCCAAGCCCAGCTGAAAGCTTCTATAAAAAGGGACTTGGAAAACCTGATTTTACACACAACCAATACTAAGCGAAATATTGAGAGAATATAAGGGTTTGTGTCTTGTTTAGTCGTGAGACTTGTAAGCCATTCAATCCATCCATAGATGATTGAATTGGTCTGATTTGTGGGTTGTAAATTGTCACTCTAAGCTTGTAAGCAAGAGTGTGTGTCTACTTGATCAAAGCTGTTAAGCAAGATCAAGTGTGTGTCTACTTGATCAAAGCTGTTAAGCAAGATCAAGTGTGTGTCTACTTGATCAAAGCTGTTAAGCAAGATCAAGTGCGTGTCTACTTGATTGAAAATGTGAAGTAAAATCAAGTGTGTGTTATTGAAAAGTCTTTTCTTTTCACAAGGAATTGTTGTTTAAAATCACAGGTGTGATTGAAGGGAAGTGAGTGGGTTCTCATATCTAAGAGTGCTTAGGTATAAATTGCACGGGTAGAGATTAGGTGAGAAAGACTGTAACTTGTTGAAGTGTACGGAGAGTTTTTGAACTGATTCTATTTTAGTGAATTTCCTTCCTGGCTTGGTAGCCCCCAGATGTAGGTGAGTTGGACCGAACTGGGTTAACAATTGCTTGTGTCTCTTGCATTACTATTCTTTATCTTTATCCTGTTTGTGTTACTCAGATATTAGTGTCGTGACATTACCTTCGACATCTCATATCTGATACCAGAATTTCAAAAGTCTTTCTGCCTAAGGATCTGACACTCTACAATTGAGGTAGGACAAACACCGAAGTTTGTATGGGGATAAAGTACCTCCATACAGGGAATGAGAATCTCAAACCAACAAATTAATCAGATATACGAATATGCAAATATGAAATTGTATGAATGTGTATATATATATATATATATATATATATATATAATATATATATATATATATATATATATATATATATATATATATATATATATATATATATATATATATGATGATTATGCTGACAAAACCGATCACAAAGGATACAAAGGTGTCGCAAAGAAATTGAATCATCGGTACAATCCTCGGTCAATCCACAAAATATGGAGACAATTGCTGGAGAACAGAGAGATCAACAATCCAAAGGCTCAACCCTAACTTGGGGAAGGAGGAGATCTGCTGAGGAAGGAACACATCAAATCTGTGGGGAATTTTAGGTCAACACCATAAAAGTGGGAGACAACCCTACAGAGAACAATCATAACAAAATCTGCCCAAAAACCAGGAGAAAACTCTGACTGGGAGAAAGTCGACTGGCGATCGGCGGGGAAACCAATGCAATCTACTGGGGAAAATCAACCGTCTCCAAAGATCAATCCTGCTGAGGAAATACGAACTCCGCTGGGGAAGGCCAAAACTCTGTTGGGGACAAACACACGCCGCAAAGAAGCTGAATCAACTAACTCAGCTGGGGACAAAGAAAGAAGCTCCGCTGGGGATCAAATACTCCTTCGAGGAATTGAATCAACACCAATGTCTAGGGATACTTGAAGGGTTAACTGCTTGGGGAACCTTCGATGCTTCACACTTAAGGACTTGCTATCCATCAAAATGTTGTTGATATTTCTTTTAATTGCTTTGAAAAATTCTTGCTTTTATATATTTACGAAAAACTGATTTTGATTAAAAATTTAATTTCAAAATGATCATAATAAAATTCAAAACTATTGGCTAAAGTGAATAAGAGTAGAAACAATTGGATAAAAGCTCAACTTTATTTGATAGGATGGTAGTCTGTAAATGACAAGACTCCATAGATTTTTACAAAGTTGAAAATGGTAATTTACAATGGAAAAGGGGTACATTGAATACAAATGATCCTTAATCCTTCTACCAACTCTTGATATCCATTGTACTCTTGACCTCTACTGGGATGATGAATTGATGTCAACCCTTGTGCTCAATCAAATCTTCAAAATAATGAAGATCAGCAAAATGCAGTTACTTGCCATAATCCCTAATTTTTGCATAAGTTGCCCCAAGGTGGGGTATTCAACTTATCGGGAAATTCTTTCTGTTTTATGTCTCTAATTTTTGCCTGGATCTCCCTTTCGGGTTTTCAATCCACCGAGACGCTCATTTTTTCCTAAGCCGCCCTTTCGGGTTTTCAACTTAGCGAGTTGTTCTTTTATTTTTAGGCGAAGTATTTCTTGACTACAACTGCGTTCACAGGACGAGTGAACTCTTCACCATCCATAGTTGTAAGAATCAATGCTCCGCCTGAAAAGGCTCTCTTAATAACATACGGGCCTTCATAATTGGGAGTCCATTTTCCTCTAGAATATGGCTTGAACGACAAAATCTTCTTGAGCACAAGGTCACCTTCTCTAAACACACGAGGTTTGACCTTCTTATCAAAAGCTTTCTTCATCCTTTGCTGATATAACTGGCTATGACACATGGCAGTTAATCTCTTCTCTTCAATCAAATTCAGCTGATCAAACCTGGTCTGACACCATTCAGCTTCAGTTAACTTGGCTTCCATGAGCACACGTAATGAAGGAATCTCAACCTCTACGGGGAGCACTGCTTCCATACCATAAAGAAGAGAGAAAGGGGTTACCCCTGTTGAAGTGTGGATGGATGTACGATACCCATGCAAAGAAAAAGGGAGCATCTCATGCCAATCCTTATACGTGACAACCATCTTCTGGATAATCTTCTTAATGTTCTTATTCGCAGCTTCAACAACCTCATTCATCTTGGGTTTGTAGGGAGAAGAATTATGATGTGCAATCTTGAAGTCTTTACAAAGAGCTTCCACCATATTGTTATTCAAGTTCCATCCATTATCAGTAATGATCTTACTTGGCACACCATAACGGTATATGATCTGATTGTTGATAAACCTTACAACAACTTGCTTGGTCACATTTGCATACGATGCCGCTTCAACCCATTTCGTGAAGTAGTCAATTGCCACTAAAATGAAACGATGGCCATTTGAAGCTTTTGGGCTCAATCATATCAATTCCCCACATGGAGAAGGGCCATGGGGAAGAGATAACATTCAATAGTGTCGAGGAACATGAATCTTATCAGCATAAATTTGACACTTGTGGCATTTCTTCACAAATTTGCAACACTCAGATTCCATTGTCAGCCAATAGTAACCTGCTCGCAACATCTTCTTCGCCATTGCATGTCCATTGGAATGAGTACCAAAGGAAACTTCATGCACTTCAGTCATCAACAAGTGTGCTTCGCGTCTATCCACGCATCTGAGTAAAACCATGTTGAAGTTTCTCTTCTACAGTATATCACCATTCAAGTAGAAATTACCGGCTAATCTTCTCAAAGTCTTCTTATCTTTCAAAGATGCCCCAAGCGGGTAAATCTGACTTTGGAGGAAACATTTGATGTCATAATACCACAACTTCTTGTCTTTAATCTCTTCAACAGCAAAAACATGAGCTGACCTATCAAGACGCATCATAGATAAATTGGGAACTTTATTCCAATATTTCACTACAATCATTGATGCCAACGTTGCAAGAGCATCTGCCATCCGGTTTTCATCTCGAGGGATATGATGAAACTCAACCTTTGTAAAGAAAGTTGAAATCCTCCTCACATAATCTCTATATGGTATTAAACCGAGTTGATTTGTCTCCCATTCTCCTTTGATTTGATTCACAACCAAAGCTGAATCACCGAAGACATCCAAATACTTGATTATGAGATTCATGGCCTCTTCAAGCCCCATAATGCAAGCTTCATATTCTACCATGTTGTTTGCACACTTGAAAGTCAATCTAGCTGTAAATGGTAGATGCGTTCCTTGAGGAGTAATAATCACTATCCCAACACCATTTCCATATTGATTAATAGCTCCATCGAATACCATGCCCCAATGGGAACCAGGTTCTAGCCCTTATTCAAGCAATGGTTCATCACAATCTTTCATCTTCAAGTACAAAATCTCTTCATCAGGAAAGTCATACTACACTGACTGATAATCTTCAATTAGTTGGTGAGCCGAATGGTCAACCAAGATACTACCTTTGATCGCTTTTTGAGATCGGTATTCGATATCATACTCTGATAACAACATCTGCCAATGGGCAATCCTCTAAGTTAAAGCAGGTTTCTCAAATATATACTTGATTGGATCCATTTTGGATATCAACCAAGTCGCATGATTCAACATATACTGACGCAGACGCTTAGCAGCCCAAGCCAATGCGCAATAAGTCTTCTCAAGCATAGAATACCGAGTCTCACAGTCGATGAACTTCTTACTGAGGTAGTAAATTGCAAATTCTTTCTTTCTAGTCTCATCTTGCTGATCTAGAACACAACCCATATTATCTTCAAGCACAGTCAAATACATGATCAAAGGTCTTCCTTCAACAGTTGAAGACAAAATCGGAGGCTTACGCAAATATTCTTTGATACTGTCAAAAGCTTTCTGGCAGTCTTCGGTCTAATCACAAGACTGATCTTTCCGAAGAAGCTTGAATATAGGCGCACATGTGACAGTCATGTGGGAAATGAATCTGGAGATATAATTCAAGCGTCCGAGAAAACCTCTGACTTGCTTCTCAGTTTTGGGCGCAGGCATCTCTTGTATTGCTTTGACCTTGGCAGGATAAACTTCAATACCCTTCTCGCTGACAATAAAGCTCAACAATTTACCAGAACGAACACCAAAAGTACACTTATTGGGATTCAAGTGGAGTTTATATTTCCTCAAACGCTGGAATAGCTTCAACAAATGCTCCACATGCTCCTCTTCATCAATTGATTTAGCAATCATGTCATCGACATAAACTTCAATCTCTTTATGCATCATATCATGAAAAAGAGTAGTCATTGCTCTCTGGTACGTTGCATCAACATTCTTCAAACCGAAAGGCATCACTCTATAACAAAATGTTCCCTAAGGTGTAATGAATGTGGTCTTCTCCATATCTTCGGGTGCCATCTTGATTTGATTATATCCAGAAAATCCATCCATAAACGAAAAGACTTTGAATTTAGCAGTATTGTCTACCAACATATCAATGTGTAGCAGAGGGAAATCATCTTTCGGATTGGCTTTATTCAAATCTCTATAATCGACACACATGCAGACTTTTCTATCTTTCTTTGGCACAACCACAATATTGGCCACCCATTACGGATACTCAGCAGTCACAAGGAAATCATCATCAATATGCTTTTGCGCTTCCTCTTTGATCTTCACTGCCATATCAGGACGCGTTCTTCTTAACTTCTGCCTGGCGGGCATTCTGGCTTCAACGACAATCTATGCTCCACAATCTCAGAATCCAACCCAGGCATGTCTTGATAGGACCAAGCAAACACATCTGAATACTCTCGAAGAAGATCAATCAACCCCTTCTTAACATCTGGACGCAGGCGAGACCCAATCTTGACTTCCTTCACATTATCTTCGGAACCCAAGTTGACTAGCTCAATCTGCTCTTCGAACGGCTGGATGGTCTTTTCATCTTGCTCAAGAAAACGAGAGAATTCATCACTCACTTCTACATCACTTTCCTCCTCGGCCTCAAACACAGGGAATTCAAAATTTGGAGAAGGCGAAGGATCATATAAAAGCAATTACTTAGATCGATGCAAAATAACAGGAATATCAACAGCAGTCCAATTGTTGCACGTCTTTCCATGCATTACAAAGTTGGTGCATTCTTCCTCTTCGTCATCCTCTAGCACAACAGCTAAGTGTTGTTCATTGCCATGAATGAACCCTCCGCTACGGAAGCTAAGTTGCATATCTTCAGATCTAACAGTTGATGAACCTTTCTGGAACCCCAAACCGGTTCTGCCTTTGTTTTCGGAGACCTCTACCATGTGGCCCCACTGATCAACAGTACCTTCTTCAACAATCTTTTGAGCATCTTTCAACGAGGACATAGGTGCCCCAACTCTCTTTTCAGCAGCAATAGATAAGGCTTGGAATGGAGTTCCAACCTCATCCTCATTTTCAACATAAGAGAAAGATGACAAATGGCTAACCCACAACGCCTTCTCTCCTCCAACAATCACTAGCTTGCCATTCTTGACAAATTTCAATTTCTGATGCAAAGTGGAGGTAACAACTCCTGCCTCATAAATCCATGGCCTTCCCAATAAACAGCTGTAGGTTGGGTGGATATCCATTACTTGAAAAGTAACCTGAAAATCACTCGGACCTATCTTGACTGGAAGATCCACTTCACCAATTACTTTCTTGCGTGAACCATCAAAGGCTTTGACGATTACACCGTTATACCTCATAGGCGTTCCTTGGTAAGATAGCTTTGACAAAGTTGACTTCAGAAGCACATTCAGCGACGACCCGGTTTCAACAAGCATGTTTGACAAAGTATCTTCCTTACAGTTCATTGAAATATGCAAAGCCAGGTTATGATTTCTCCCCTCCTCGGGGAGTTCTTCATTGCAGAAGCTCAGATTATTGCAAGAAGTGATGTTAGCTACGATGTGGTCAAACTGATCCACAGTAACATCATGTTTTACAAACGCTTGTTCAAGAACTCTCTGTAGTGCTTCTCTATGCGCTTCGGAATTCATCAGCAGAGACAACACTGAAATTTTTTAGGGGGTTTGGAGCAGCTGCTCTACCACATTGAACTCACTCCTTTTGATTAGTCGGAGTACCTCATCATCAACATTGGGTTTCAAATTGCTGGATTCACCAGGCTTATCTTTTGAAACGCCAATCGGATCTACATTAGGCACCTCCGCCTTCTTACCAACAATCGTTTCCTCTTTGTTTTCTGGGAACACCGACCCAAACACTTGACCACTGTGGGTCACCTTCGTTACCTCAGCAATGCTCACTACTGAACTAGTCGTAGGTAACATGACCTCTTGACCATTCTTTATCATTGTATCATTGTACAGGTACATTACATCCTTATTAGATGAATACGGGCTTGGGCCCGCTAACCGTATTACCAACGACGATATTGATCTTTGATTGACATTATTATTGTTGCTGCTGTCATATTGAATTACCAACCGCTCTTGTTGTTTGAAAACGGGAACTATGACATTGACGTCGTCATCTACATGAAGGGATTGATCGATTTGGATCATACCTTCATCCATCAGATGTTGGATGTCCCTTTTCACTACAACACAACCCCTCGGATTAACACTACAAACAGCACAACCATCATCGTTGTGTTCACATTCACTCACCATACAAATGTCCTCTTGTATCTCCACCAAGGATCCTCGAATAAAACACACATCAAAAACTTTGTACTCGCCAGGAAAACCGTCCACCATATTCATAGAAGAGTTCCCATGAGCGGGCAAAAGGTTTGCTTTCACATTTGGCGCACGGTACTCAAAGGAAACCATACCACTCTTCATCAATTTTTGAACCTCATACTTCAACGGATAACAATTTTCAATATCATGTCCGGGTGCTCCTTGGTGAAAAGCACATCGGAGTTCAGGTTTATACCACCAAGGAAGTGGTTCTGGAATCTGCGGCATGTTTCTTGGTTGGATCAGGTTCTTGAGAACCAAGGATGGATAAAGCTCTGTGTAAGACATGGGAATCGGGTCAAAAGAGACCTTCTTCCTTTCAAAGTTTTGTTGATGATGATTGTTGTTGGTATTATTGTTGTTGTAGGTGTTTGTTCTTTGTTATGGTTATTGTTTTTGACGTTGTTGTTGTTGTTGAATGGGTGTTGTTTGCTGATTAGAAAATACCGGAATTTCTGAGGATACTTGATGATGATGATGTTGACGGGGTGGTGGATTCCTTCGGATCTGAGGCCTCCTCTGCCTCCCACTGATTATTGCGTTGGTATCACTATATTTCTTCTTGCTGAAGCTACTACCATACATCTTGCTTATTGATGCCTCATCTCTTGACAAACGTCCCTCTCGGACTCCTTCCTAAAGCCTCATCCCCATGTTTACCATTTTGGTAAAATCACTGGGGGCACTAGCGATCATGCGTTCATAATAAAATGAACTCAGAGTTTTCAAGAAGATCTTTGTCATCTCTTTTTCCTCAAAAGGAGGAGTGATCTGGGCAGCCAACTCCCTCCATCGCTGCACATACTCTTTAAATGTCTCCTTATCTTTCTGAGACATAGACCTCAATTGGTCTCTATCAGGCGCCATGTCTATATTGTATTTATATTGCTTAACAAAAGCCTCCCCCAGGTCATTAAAAGTGCGAATGCTAGCACTGTCCAATCCCATGTACCAACGAAGCGCAACACCGGTCAGACTATCCTGGAAGTAGTGAATAAGCAATTGATCATTGTCAGTCTAAGTAGACATCTTGTGGGCATACATCACAAGATGACTGAGCGGACAAGAGTTCCCTTTATACTTTTCAAAGTCAGACACTTTGAACTTCACCGGGATCTTGACGTTGGGCACTAAGCACAACTCAAAAGCACTCTTTCCAAATGGGTCTTTACCTCTCAACGTCTTCAATTCCTTGCGCAACTCAAGAAACTGATCTTTCATCTCGTCCATCTTCTCATAAACATCTGGAACCTCATACGGTTCGGAATGATAGATGGTATCTTCTACGTGAGGCAAAGTGTGCACGACGGGAGGTGGCACGGACATGACCGGGCTAGATGCCGGCATGGAAGCAAATGTAGGCGCAAAGGCTTCGGGCACAAAGTTGGGAGGCATTCCTCACGGAAATCCGGCAGGCATATTTGGCGCGAAATGGGCGGTAGCAGCAGGCATGGTAGAGGTAGTCACCTCTGAAGTAACAGTCCTCGCGGGAGGAGTTGAAGGTGTTGGAGAAGCTTGATTCTGAGCAGCAAGAACTGACTCCATCATGGCAGTTAGGCGGGCGATCTCGTCCTTCAGCTCTCTGTTCTCTTGCTCCAAATGTTCCATGATTTTTAGATGATTGGCTCGGGTATTGTACCGGTGAGTCAGCTTGGCTAAAGCACAGAAGAAACATCAATTAGACATCTGACGAAAACCTGCTTATGCAAACGATGCATGAAATGCAATGCTTGATTGTTTTTTTTTTTCAAGGAACTTACTATATCATTTGTAAATATATATTTGAATAACAATTGCAATAATTTAATATGACCAAAAATATCTTTTCATTTATATAAATTGGAAGGATTACACTGAGTACAATTTCAGAAACTAAATGAAAAATACAAGAGAAAAGGAGATTAGTCATCCTAAGGATCCCTAAGAACAATGTCAGAAGATCTGGCTGTAGGCGCGTACTTCCTTCGAATGCAACGAATCTTGGTCTCAAAAGAAGCCTTCATCTGAGTCTTCTCGAGGACAAGCTGATCAACAATCTTCTGCCAAGCAACAGAAGGCTGAGGCATGCTAGAAGATGAAACCTCTGGCTCTCTCTGTCTCTTTGTCACTCGGTCTTCAAGTAGCTCAATAAGTGCATCTTTGTCCTTAGACTCCAATTGCAACTCTTCACACTTCTTGCTCAAGGCACGCAAACACTCTTCCCACATATCCTTATCTTGCTTCATCTTGACGAGCGCGTCTTCCAACTCCTCTATATATTGGTTAGGGGGAGTTAATGGCTCAACCACAACCATAGACATAGGTATTTCATAAGGATAAGGCATCTTCAACTCCAAAGCTCTCTTCTTCACCCAAAGACTGTAAGCTTCCAAAGCTACACAATTGCGCGAACCAAGCTCAGATCTTCCTTTCCTATGCACATTATGCCAAGCATGCATAATCTTCTGCTTCAAATGTTGGGGATCTTTACCCTCTTAATAGAAAAGACCTTCTAACAAAGTGTTATTAGGTTTGTCTCTCAAGGGGAACCCAAGTTGACGACGAGCCAAAGCAGGGTTGTAGTTAATTCCTCCTTATGTACCAATGAGAGGCACATTAGAGAATTCACCACAACTATCAATAATCTCCAAATTGCTCAAAGACGGATCATACCAAACTATATCATCATTAGTGAGAGACATAAGTCTCTGAGACCACCTTAGACATTGTTTGTTCTCCATAAAAGCAGGTGTCTGAGGCAAGTGCGAAATAAACCACTTGTACAGAAGAGGAATGCAACAGACAATCGTTCCACCACCATTAGAATTCCTTAAATGCAAAGAGAAATACATATCACCCAACAAAGTAGGCACAAGATTCCCAATCAAGAAAAGTCTAATGGCGTTGACATCAACAAAACCGTCAATGTTAGGGAACAAAGCTAATCCATAAATGAGCAATACCAAGATAGCTTTCAAAGCATCCACACTACCGGCTTGAGAAAAGACAATAGCTTCCTTGATGAGGAAAATAGATGGCAACCCAAATAACCCTCCTTTCTTCACCCAATGAGCCTCTATCTCAGACTTCTTCAAGTGAAGAGCTTCAGTAATAATACTAGATCGGGGAATCTCCTCCAATCCACTAAAAGGTACTATACTAGAAACAGGTATCCCTAAAAGATGAGAATACTCCTCCAAGGTATGCACAAGCTGAAAATATGGGAAAGTGAAACAACGGTAAAGAGGATCATAGAACTGCACTAGCACACTCAAGAGTCCTTCAACCACATCAGCAGACAAGATGGATAGAAGCTTCCCATGATGTTGTTTGAAGTCCAAGGGATCTAATACAAAAGATGCTAGCTTCCTTAACTCTTTCAAGTCGGGACATCTGAAACTGTACTTCTTAGTGTTCCTTCGTCCATAATCCATGGTCTGAAAAAATATTTGTAAATGATACCTTAGTTCCTTGAAATTTTCGTGTGATGAAATGTTATGATGCGCATGAATGCATGAATACAACAATCACAAATAAGGGATCACACAAAAGGAAAACAGAGGTCAAGGGATGAATCAAGTCATTGTCAAGATCAATCATCCATTTTGGTGGATTATGGTTTGCACCTTATCAACACCCAAGTTCCATTGGTATTGACAAGACTTGATTGGATCAACCAAGAATCAAGGGTTTGTTGCAAGTCACGAGCATGGAGTCTGGGTAAGAACCATCCCAAAGGAGTGAACTAAGGGTAAAACATGTAGATCATGTCCTAAAAAGTTCCCAAAGTCTTAATTCCATCTATCGGATATTATAGGTTAAGATGATTGACTTGTCGACCCATAATATTCTCAAGAGAAACTCATCTGAGTGTAGTATCGCGTAACAACTGTTATCAAGTCTACACTTGAACATTTTCCGCACTACGTCCTAGATAGGTCAAGAGGGGTTAAATGTTCTAAGGTCCTTAGCTTCTCGGACCCAATTAGAGATAGCAATGCCTAACCACAAATACTTGTGTGACATTTCCAAATCCAAAAGAATCTCCATAGAGCGGATGGATCTCAAGCCAACTTGTTAAGGACTACTCCACACAAGCCGAACATGACTATACCATCCTCCTATCTTAATTGCACTCAAGTTAGGGTTAGAACTTATCTCACCACTCAGAAATCACCAAGCATAACAAGCAGATTATATCACACATACATATATACAAACATCACATATATACAAATATATTCACACAAAAAGTAGGCTAAACCCACTGGAGACTACTCCCCAGCAAAGTCGCCACTTAATTTCTGTAGCGGTAAATTCATGATCATCAAGCTATAGATAAGCTAGAGATCAAATAACAAGAGTCGCCACCGCGCTTTTATTGTTTCCAAGGGAAAAGGGAAAAAGTACGAACAAAACCCAAAAGTAAGAAGTTTTCAAATCAAAACTAATAAAAAGTCAGAGATTACAGGTAAGGGGGTTGGTTACACAGAGGGAAGGTGTTAGCACCCAAAGTGTCCTAGGTACTCCTAGGGAGCCCTTTTTGTGTGCATATGTACTTGGTATAAAGTGATGTTTACAAACAAATAGAATGGGGGATGAGAAAAGAATTCATTAATTATATTTTTTTGTTTGACAAGACCTTCGGTCTTGTGCCTACGTACCAACATAAAAATGAGGGATCAAAACCTCATAGTCCGTGATACAAATTTCAAAGGTGGATGCATTGCTTTTAACAAAAATTAAATTTGAAAGGCACAAAGGCCTAAAAATTAAGTTTGAATTAAGTTTGAAAGTTTAAGTCAAGTATAGTTAAGTCTATTTACAAGTTTTATTTAGAAAAGGAGTTTGAAAATGCAATGGCATAAGGCCATAGTTTCTATCTTTTTTTTGCAAAAGGTCAAAGTTCAGAACAAAATAAGTTCAATCAAAGAAGGTTTTGAAAAAGGAGGGAGAGATTTTGAAATTAAAGAAGTGGGGAGAAGATGAAGAGACTATCCTATGTACAAAATTAAAAATTTGGAGTTGAAAAGATCTGACCAAGTGGGTAGCAATCCAATAGACAAGAATGTCAATAGAAACCCAGAATTCCCTTGGACGTTTAGAATCAAGAAACACACGAATTCACAATTATATTATCTTGAAGAGAAAGACATCAAATAAAGATGGCCCCATCCAAGCTTATCCATTCCATAATCTTCTTCAAAGTAGCACATGTAGCAGATGAATTCCCCAAGTCACAGGTTCAAAATAACAGTTTCACAATGATCATGTTGCAGATGAACTTAGAGATGTCTTCAAAGATGTGTCATATGAAGTTTCAAATTTCAAGCACTTGGTTTCTCAACAAGTTGGCATTGGCCAAGTCCTTTAGCATAGGAATGTTGCCTAGGTTCTAAGTTCATTTTTCCAAGATCAAGCCAACAGTTCACACAAAAGTTTTTTAGGGTCTTTTGTTATTATTATGTACATTAATGGTCAAAGACCACACAAACAAGCAAAGTATACACAAACAAAATATATCACACAATATGGTCCACTTGGACAAAGTGAAAATTGCATTAACATAAACAATTAGAATGATATGAACAATGACAAATGAATAAAAAGACAAGAATTAAATGACATTAAAATAAATGGCTTGAAAATAAAAGTTAGTAGTTAACTGGTTAGAAGTTAGTGTTGTGTTTGTTTTTGCTTTTTAATTGAAGTCATTCTTTGGAGAACACTCAACCCACTTATCACAAGCATGGATCCTTGAACCAAGATATCTTCCAAAGGAAGGAAAAAAGGCCAAGTTTCCACACAATACCATGAAAGAGGGGAGACTTACAATCTCACTAACTAGAATGCTTATGCCTTTTATGTCACAAATTTAGCGCTATGTTAAGCAATCGTAATTGGACTTATGTAGAAGTCACAACTATTTGAGGTCGGGCAATAAAATTTTGGTATTAATACATGTTAGAGACATAGTATAATGGACTATGCTCATGAAACATACCACACACAAAAAGAATATGCAAAAGGTGTGGCCTAATATCATCCATACTCATGTTAATTTTTCAATCAACTAGCATTAGGACTTTGAGATATCATAGGCCAAATGAGATGAATGAATGAAGAAGGGGAATAAGATGAAGTGGGAGGGGAATGGATGAAATCACAAATTGGTCAAAGGAGGACTTTTACCAAATTAATATCATTAATTCATTATGGGAGATGGAATGTACATTCCATCAATCCCCTAAATCCAATGATATTAATTTGACAAAGTCAAATCAACCTTGACCAAGGTCCAACAACAAGAGTCAAACATAAACAAGTCATCACAATTGGTCAACAAATTTATTTGACATTTATCAAATTAAAATACTAAAATAGTGCATTTAAATTAAATATGGTTTGTCCAATTCCTAAAATCTCATTAAAACACCAAAGAAATGGCCATGAGATTTATCATAGGTCAAACAAGGTCAAAGGACCTTGGAGAAAAAATTTCATGATTTTTGGACATTTAAAAATATTTTTAAACAATTAAAAACAAATGCAAAATCAATTAATTCATGAAAAATATTAATAATGATCCAAAAAATAATTTTAATTCAGAATATGAAAGAGAAAAATATTTGAATTTTTTTGGTGAAAGTCCCATATTTTCTGGATCAATATTGAATTTAATATGAATTATTGAAAATAAAGCAATTAAAATGAAAATGAAAATATAAAAAAAAACGTGGACCACTTGATCTCCCTCATTAATTGAGGTGGCAGATCAAGTGGCCAGAAACGCGCTATCCACGATGGACTCAAGTCAGCGCGCTACACAGTTGGTAATCACAATGGACGCGTGAGATTAGAACAAAATAACAAGATCATGTGGCTGTGAGACATGCCAGCGCATGGCCGAAGCTGTAGCTCCGGTCTTCTTCTCCGGTGGACCTCACCGGACTGGTCCACCTTCTACCATCACCAAAATTAAAAACAAGGACATGATTTCAAAGTAAAAATGGCACTGAGTTTGAATCTGACCTCAATTCACTCTAACTCCAAGTATATGGAGAGATACATGGAGTTGAAATTTAAGGTACATGAGCTGAGTTGCTTCGATTTGGCCTCTAAGCAACTCAATCTTCTTGCCTACATTGGTAGGACTTCGGACAATCAAAGAATCAATAGAATTGAGCAAGAATTAGAGAGAATCGAAGAGATCAAATTTTCTGGAAAATACCTTCAATGGAGGTCTGGATTCAACCGATCTTGCTCTTGCTCGTGCTTAATCTCACTCCAAATACTTGTAGAGGAAGGATTGAATGCTCAAAAGGCTATGGATTCTTGGAGATTTGAATTTCAAAACAGTGGAAATTCAAACTCAAATTCAAGTGAATTTCTCAGGTTTATCCTTTGCAATGTGAGGGTTAGATTCAGGGGATCAAAGCTGGCGCCAATGTCTCCCAATTGCTGAGCATATGAGGCTCTATTTATAGCTAAATCCATTGCTTTTTACACACTTGAATTCCACTTTCCAAATTTGGTTTTGATGATGTATGGGTGCGGGCGCGCATAGGCCCATAAAATCATTACATTAAGTCCATAAATGAGTCTGAGATAGTCTGAATTCAGCTTGGATTGCAAGGCAATTGTACATTTTGATTTGAAGTTTGATCCTTGCCAAGTGATGACACCATGTTCATGCCATGCGCAGCCTATGCATTCCTTGTCCAAAATGAATGAATTTGAGCTCTTTGGAAAGGTGAGATCAAGAGGAATAACTTACATGTTCAACATTTTTAAATTTGGAGTTTGTAACTTGAATAAATTTGAGGTGGAAGTTTGGAAATTTTTGACATATCAAAATTTTTCTAAGTGTCAAGCCATATGTCTCAATATTCCACCTTGCTTAACTTTTAATATGAGCTTCAAATGAGAAAAGCGTATTCATCAAAGTTGTAGATATATAAAATACCTTCAAAATAGTCACTAATTTCATGTCATTTGGATTTGAAATGATAGAGTTATGCATTTTTGAAGTTTGGAAAAATCACTTGATCAATGGTATAGGTCAACAGTGACCTATAATGTAACCTCATATCACATGCTCATAAGAGTTGAATTAGCTCCCACTTTAAACATCAAAGTTTAAGTAGACACATTGAATTTGATTGTACAACTTGGAAATCTTTTATCTCATAAAAATTGAGTAAGTTATGGCCTTGGGAAGTTGACTTTCAAATTAGGGTTTAGACAAAATGACCTATTATGTTTCAACATAGAAAATGATTTTCCAAGCAAAACTAGCTCTAGGTCTCAACATGAAAGTTGTTTGGAATGTCATTTAGAGCAAGTTTTCTCTTGTAATCATATTCATATGGTGAAAATTGTAGGAGATAGAGTCTAGGGAGACCCAGTTTTGATTAGATGAATTCATCTGGCCAACCACCATCAACCAACTTGCTAATCTTAAATTCTCTTGACTTTCTAGGCTCATGGTAGATCATATATGCATAAGATGATGAAATTTTAAGTGTCCCTTAATAAATTTGATCAATTGGTGAGATAGCTTGCTGGAGAAATTACTCAAGATACCCAGTCAAACTAGGGTTTCCAATGCAAATCACCCTCAAACTCTTGAAGAAAACTTGATCAATATAACATGTAGTAATAATTGGGACTCATATATGATGCTCATAACCATTCTTGTATCAATCCAATGGTTGTGCTCTTTGTTCATGAGGATCTCAAACCCTAGATGTGAACTTGATGAATCAATGGGATCATGCCCTTCCTACAAAAGAGTTAGGCAAATACAAATACATATTTTTGATATTTTGGTTAGTAAAAATGATAAAATACAAATATGATACAATCACAAAGTACTTGTTGATCTCTCCCAAAACAAATGACAAGGGGTAAGGAGGATGCCAAGGTATGATCCCAATGCCAATGCTTATGATGAATTTGCATGAGGGATCTTAGGGTCAAAATTGGGGTCTTACACAGTGGTCAGGATGTATTTAGAAGTTTGAGAACTTAGGGTACCAATAACCATTGACTTTCTGAAATTAATATTGAACTTATAAGTCTCTTATACATAATGGGATATTTCTGTGAACAACCTCAAAAGTAAAGAGAGGATTTTCCTTCCTTAATCAGCCATGCCCCAGTTTGTTGGGAACCTGCATGGATTGCCCCAGACACAAGTTATGAAGAAGCTTTGTCACAGAACAATCTTGATCTGACCTGCCCCCAGTGTCTTGGAATTGTACACCTCTGATTAACCATCTTGGAGAGATATTGACTTCTTATGCTCTTTGGGCGACCTGCCCTAGTACGAGCCTTTAAGTAACTTTTCCTCTAGCTAGATGATCTTTAAGGGAATTCCCCTGACTAACTGATTTTTAGAGAGATACGTCGAGTCTCGACGTGACAACCTCAAATTGACTGAATCTTGTAGATGTTTCTCGATGTGATTGCCCCAAATTTACTAAATATTATAAAGGCTTGTCTTTCTGCTCAATGGAGTCTTCGGGAGATCTACCTCTGGCGTGATCAAATAAAGTGACTTGCCCTTGCTCAACGGAGTTCTCAGGTATTTTACATTTTTGATGTGATCACTCTGAGATGATTTTCCCCTGCTCAACGGAGGTTACAGGCATCAACAAGTTCCTCAATTCACATTTATTGTGGAAACTTCCTTGATATCAAATGGTTACTCACGAGTAAGACAAGTTTAATTAAGAATGATAATGCCAATGTTATATTTATGTTAGTTTTGGAATCCAATTCTGTTCACTTGAATTATGACATATAATAAATGGATCACTAATTGACAATGTCATATCAACACCAACACAAATGATAAGCAAATTATTAAGGAGTCAGTTTTAACATGATCTTACTGACTGTAGTATGCTTTCGAAATAACCCTTACTTCAATTAGGTCTTTTGAGGGTTGTAACATGGTCTGGTTCACGGTTTCAGAAAGAAAGGATTTAAGGCTTGAAACGTATCCTAACCCACTCGTTCTCCATGATGTTCTCCAGTTCTACGGTTAGCTGGTTCAATGCAAACGCTCATCTTCCAAAAGGGATTTGGAAGTGATGATTAATTAACCAACGAGGTTTTTAGAGTGGAAGACACACGAATTTGTTCTGATTGAGGATTTTCTTTTGATTCCTCTTTCTGCTTTGTTTTTTTTGTTTCCCTACTTTTGTTGGATTTACTCAGATTTGAAATCCATAGGGATGCCCTAATTTTTTCCTAAGTCACTTGTCTTCAATTTTTTGACTTAGCTTGCTTTTTTTTATGGAACAAATCATGTGACATTTGTCCGCTGGATTTGAAAAGGTTGTGACTGCCTCATTCCTCTGTTGGTGAGGGACAACCATTATGAATTTGTGGTTTCTGACCTCTCGTGATATAAAAGATATGGTTGATCCTCATATAGGACACTCCCTTTTTGAAGTTTGAACGCGTCGCTAAACTAACTAACGACTACCCTGCCCCGGGTTAAAATTGAGGCTTTTATATTCAGAAAGAAACTCATACTCCTTGGCTCGAAGGGGTTGACTAGGGATTATCTTCCTTATACCTCCAGTGTTTGGGGATTTGAAGCAATGCCTTACATCATTAGCAATGTCTTATTCAAAAGCACACGTGCAATGATTTCATGTTTTTCAATTTCATCCTCCTCCTCTTGATTTTTCTTAAAACAAAAGTTTGGAGGTTGATGAAAAATATTAGTGGACACGAATGGATGGACTCAAAATATGCATATTTATTTCAATGTCAATATTATTAAAAAACAAACGAGTTTATTACAAGAGAATAATATAAATGACAAACAAGAAAGCTACACATGAACATGATTGAACAAACAAATGATTGATGGAATAATAAACCTTATTCCTTCCCACATGTTGGGGTCTTGGTATTTGCAGAAGTTGACGGAGTAGTCCTACAGATACAACTTCTTCAGATCTACCACTGCTCTGGCTATGAAATTGCATATGTGCTTACTTGGGGAGGAAAAGTATTCCATATGCTCGGGTTGTTTGGTGAGAACGATATAACCTTTGAGTCAATAAAGTCTTGTACCTTATGCTTGAAGGTATTACAATTCTCGATCGAGTGCCCCGGTGTCCCGGAGTGGTACTCACAACTAACGTTCATATCATACCTTGGAGGGATATGCGTCGGAGGGGCCTTAGCATCCCTTAGCTGAACCAACAAGCCCTTGAGTAGATGAGCAAGTAGATGGCCATATGGCATGGGAATCGAGTCAAACTTTCTGGGAGGCATTCTTGGTCCCTATCTACCCTGTTGATGGTAGGTCTGTTGTTGCGAAGCATATGGTTGTTGAGGAACGTAGGGTTGCTGATACTGCATTGGTGAGGGACTAGTAGGAATAACATAC
Source organism: Lathyrus oleraceus (assembly GCF_024323335.1). Taxonomy (NCBI): domain Eukaryota; kingdom Viridiplantae; phylum Streptophyta; class Magnoliopsida; order Fabales; family Fabaceae; genus Lathyrus; species Lathyrus oleraceus. The sequence continues at coordinate 117,491,894 of NC_066579.1, forward strand.
ATTTGTTGTTGATATGGATTTGGTGCTATTGGTGCCACTTGATAGTATGGCACTTGGTAGGCTCCAACCCTTTCTATTGTTGTAGCAACATTGGTATCCCCTTCCTTATTCTTTGGAAATCCGGACTGCTATTTCTTTGCTCCACTAACCACAACTGTGGTATCTTGGATTTTGTCAATCTTTAAGCAGTTCTCGATTCGCTCACCGGCAACCACTAAATCTAAAAAACCATCAGAAGTACTCCCTATCAACTTTCCAGGTAGGGCCCATAGAGGGTGCCCATGAACATGTCGACAAGCTCCTTTTTAAGAAGAGGATGTTGGACTCTAGCGACCAACTCTCCCCATCGTTGGAAGTACTCTTTGAATGATTCATCTAATTTCTAAATAAGGCTTTGGAGCTGAGTCTGATTTGGCGCCATATATGAATTATACTGATAATGCTTTAGGAAGGCTTCAGCGATTTCCCTCCAATTTTGGATATGCGTGCGCTCGAGATGCATATACCACTCAAGTGAAGCTCCACTGATGCTATCTTGAAAATAGTGCATTAAGAGTTTTTCATCATCGGAATGAGCAACCATCTTTCTATAAAAAGATATGATGTGGGTCTTTGGACAGGTGACCCCTTTGTATTTTTCAAAGTTTGGAACCTTGAACTTAGCAGGAATTTTCACACCTAGCACTAGGCATTTGTCGGCAGCATCCAACCCAAAGGTATCAAGTCCTTGGAGAGCTTTCATCTTGTTCTCTAAAACATGGAACTTCATCCCCATCTCAGCAATTGGTGATCAAAGGGAATCATAGAAGATATCATTATGATCATCAACTGGAACTCTTTCCAGGATAGGAGGGTTGACTGCAGGCACAAAATTCTAACTCATTAGGCCCCCTCCAGGAGGTGGATGAGCACTAATAGGGATATGCACTGGAGGATTCACCGGAGGTGATACAAGAGGATTTTCAACAGCATTCCTTAGAGCAGCTTGTCGGAGTTCTTCTTGGCTCCTAACCTTCTTGACCTCTGGCCACAACTTGAATGGCTTCCATCAGTTGACCCATCTGGGTGCGCACGTGGGTCACCTCCTCCCTCAATGCAGCCTGACTCTACTCCAACTAATCCATGAGAAACCTTTGGTAGCTTCGGGTGTTGCTAGAATGCCAGGAAGTCAACTGGAGTATGGATGATTCTGGACAGAAATGCCAAGTGGTAGGTTTTTTTGGCTTTGTATGATGATGTGCAGAATGATGCATGAATATTATGTTTGAAGATTTTATGATGCATGAATGAGTGAATGAATGAAATTCAGGCATATAGATTCAAAAATTCGAGGTACGAATAGAGGATAACAATGATTGATTTCCATATTAGGGATCTCACTGGGTATGATTTAGGGTTATAAATAGGAACCCTAGAGTCATGGATTCAAATGAATGTTTGCCACTTACAGAAAAAGCTTTCCAGTTGACAACTCCATAAAATGAATTTATTATGGGTGAGGTCTTCGTACCAACCCACACAAGAAAAGCTTCTCGGGGACCCGCAATACGTGATCATCGATATTGGGTTCTAGATAAAGGGTCCCAGAGTCATGGATTTCCTTGAATTTTTTCCACTTATGTCAATTTACTTTCCAGGCGACAACTCCATTAAGAAAATCTACTCTGAGTGATATCTTCGTACCGACCCTCGTGAGAAAAGCTTCTCTGGGACCCGTACTACGCGACCATTGATCCTAGTTGGCCAAATGTTCAAGTATCTATGAAGGTCCTTAGAGTTATGGATCCTAATGAAAACATTGATCGCTTACGCCAAAAGCTTAACGGTCGTTAATATTCTCAAAAGAATCTACTCCAAGTGAGGTTCTCGTATCGACCCTTACGAGAAAAGCTTCTCGGTGGCCCATACTACACAATCTCTCATATCTCAAGTTATCCCTCTAGAATCGGGTAGAGAGTCTTTCCCACAAGGTTTTCGCAATCAAGGTAATATCCATTTAATACCACAACACCTAGGAACCACATAACAGATATCCAATGAAACTTTAGAGCAAAAGGCAATAAATAAGGCAAGTAATGCAAAAATATAAACACCCAAACATGTGAGGAAGCAACCTAGACTAGGCTTGACTTGCTTAGGGAAACTGGGTCCCCACCAGAGTCTCCAGCTGGCGCTACGCGAAAAATACATAGTCTCCATCGAATTTTATTTATTCCATAGGAAAGGGAAAATATCTAGAAAACTCCAAAAGAATGGTCATCGCAACCACGAAGAGGTTCAGAAGTAGGTTATGCAAGGGGAGGGAATTAGCACCCCTCACATCCATCATACTCGATGGTAACCATCTAGGATATCTACGCTTGAATGAGCGTTGTTATCTTAATGCTTACTTTCTAAAGGTTTACGAAGTGAAAATGATTTTTATTAGTGTGCTCGACAAGGATTTGGGCCCTTATGCCTACGTATGCTCACTTGTTGAAGTGAGAAATCAGAGCCTCGTAGTTCGTGGTAAAAATGTTTGTTTGTTTTGTTGATTTTATACCTTGAAAAAGGATTTTCAGAGTGATGCCCCAAGGCTAAAACAAAAGGTTTGGTGAGTTGATATTGATTTTATGTTTGGAAAAGAGATTTTTCTTGACTTCAGATTGCACTAAATACTATGGATAAATGTGAATATTTCGAACTACCAAGTCAGGCATCTTGTGTTCAAAATACTCAGAATGAGGGTAGGAAAGCTCTATTCTCATCTCTTCTCTACCACTTAAGGCCCGTGGCATACAATCCTAATCGTATTTTATTGTGTTTTGAATTTGATTTGAGAAAATACCGCTTAACGTTGGATCAAGTGTTTGCTTCTTGTTTAAGAAATTGTGAAGATCCTAAATCCTAAGGTTGGCTAACAAGCAACAACAAAATAAAGGAAAGCGAGTAAAAAGTACACCAATATGGGGAGAGGGATACATGAAAAATACAAGCGATTTGTGCGAGAAATAAATGGTCTCATTGTAAGGTAGTCTAAGAGAAAGCCTTGTATGTGAATTATGTCCTAAGATAACAATTGAATAATGGAATTACAAAACATGTATCCCTAAGGTAGTGTCATGAACTCCCTTTTATAATGAAATATTACAAGTCCATAATGCTCCAAGTTGCATGGGTCAATCACATTGGTCCAAGGTCCAAGCAAGGGTACAAAAAAGTCCTTTAAGTATCCAAGCTTAGGTCATACACAAGGTCCATATGGTCCATAATACTCCATGTCTAATGCTAAGGTCTAACATTAAGTCCATAGTCCAATATTCCTCAAATGAAGTATTTTTAGCACTTTCCCTTTTTATCATGTTTTTGTTCATTTTAGATTAAACAAAATAAAGCAATAATAATGGAGAATGATGATGGCGGTGATGATGAATGAGAATTAAATAAATTGAAAGAATTTAAATTTAAATGATAGAATTTAAATTTAAATGATAGAATTTAGATGTTAGAAGTCAATTTAAAAAGGAGCGATTACTTGAGATCATCTATCCACAAATCAAAGGACTCAAAATATGGCGCATTAAGGGATAACCTATCAATGATTCAAAGTATCGAAAATGATCCAATGATAATTTAGCAATGTGTTTGAATCAAAGAAGATTAAATTGACCTAAAAATCCATCTATCAATGATTTAAAATGTGGATGATCTATCAATCAAGCCATCAAAACAAAATGAAAAGAAATACAAGTCAATGGTTAAATGTTAATAGTCAATGTTCATGATCAATCGAGATTGCAAGAAGAAAAGAAAATGAAATTCAAATTCTAATATTCTAATTAACCTAATATTCTAAAATTATAAAATTTAAAATCTAATTAACCTCTAACTAACATGATTAACCTAATTAACCTAATCCTTTAATTAAAATTCTAAATCTACTTCTAAAATTCTAATATTCTAAAATCCACATCCCTAATTAGCTTCTAAACCAAATCTAATTAATCAAGATAACCAACATGAATATAATTAAGTAAATAGGTTCAACCAAAAAATAAATTGAGGTGCAGGCCCAAGGCCACGCCCCAATTGGCCACGTCTAGTTCAACCAGGGGAGTGTAGTGGACCAGTTGGAGGTGCAAAATACAAGAATAGGCGTTGGGATTTGTCAACACTTGGGTCAACTATGGCCACGACCCATGATTCGTTGCAATTCAACCAAAAACCACAAACAGCGATGAAAAACATAAATGTCCAGTCACTTTCGCCTGCGTCCTTCTCTCTAGCTTGAACGCAAGAACACAAAATCGCGACGCCTTCATCTCAATTCCAGATTCAACAAGAAAATGACCAAACAAAATTCCATCAAATCTACATACGTTCGATTTTAGAATCAAGACACACAATTAATCATGGATTTGGATCGAAAATACCAAACAGATCTTTAAGCTTCACGGTGAGTTACAACAAGCATACAATCGGAGCCCTAAGTCGTCGTGCTTCACGAATTTAAGCATAAAATCGCATTAGCCTGTACCTGAGGAGTTCGGCTTGGCGGCTCAACAATGACAATCTCCAGGTATTCATTTCATTCCTCATTTATTCTTCGTGATGTTTCTTCTTGTTCTTGTTTATGCATTGTATTATTCTTGATTTCTTCGTCGCCTTCTTGAACTTGTTGATGAATAACTTGCACCTTATGTTGTGATTGCTGCATTGTGAATTTCTAAGGTGATGTTGATGTGCGTTTCTGAATTAGCTCTTAAATGGCTTACAAAAATGGTAGGTTCTTTGGTGGGGCGGTGAGCATGGATTATGTAACAGAGATTTTATTCTAAATTGTTTGTTATATGTTCTTTGTTATAGTGAAGAATGGAGAATTGAGAAGAGTTTGGAGAGCTTGGGGTTGAAGAAGGTTTAAGGTGATTTAGATGGGAGTGTGGGGAGTTTTGGTGCATGCAGAATGATGTGAAGATTAGAGAATGGTGAAAAACGTCCCCGCTAGCGATGTTGATTCAGTCTATTTTATAGAGTTGGTTAAAAGGGGTAGTTTAGGATTTTGCATTTAAAGTTTCAGTTGTGAAATTCAGGACCTGCAGGGAGGTGCATTGTTGCGCTTTTGAATTATATTCCCTGCATTGCCGTTGAATTTGCAAATTGGTTCCTTGATAATTCTTTTGCACATGCCTTGTAAAATAACTTGTATTGGGATTCTCTTGTAAATCTTTATTTGGGCCTTAATGATGTATGTTATTCACCCCAAATGCTTTCTTGAGCCATGCTTGAAATACCATGCTCTTTTTGAACTTGCTTGAACTATGATAAAACCATGATAATTGGAACTTGGTACTTGTCCCCTTGTGTGATTTTGAAAATGGATGGAATTTTAAATGACAAGAATAATGCTTCAAACTTGAATTTGATTCAAGGATCAAAATAGAACCACTTGGTAACCTCTTGAATTCTTCACTAAAACCTAATTTGAGATGGATGAACTAAGGCCTTTCTTGTCATTTAAGCCAAGCTAGACCATGATTTGAATTATACTCGTGTGATGGATAAAATGAAATACTTGTAAAAATGAAAATCGTGGCTCATTTAATGAGCACTTCCTCCATGTGATTATTTGATTCAAAATTCAATCAAATTTCCCTTTCTTTTGCCACATCAAATGCATGAAGTGTATGTATGCAATGGACTATGAAGTTTAGGTCTTTTATGAAAGAGGTGGGTTAACTTTGGTCAAAGTTGTTTTCTTGTAAGGATGATGTAACTATGGACATTTATGCAAAGTGACATGATTAATGAACAAAAATGGTTCTTATATTGAAATTCAAACAAAGGTTCCTTACTAAATTCAAATTTGAACATGCATTATGAACCATGTATCATGCAATGGGTAATATAATGACGAATATAAAAATGACATACCGTGGACCAATGAATCCAAATGATAACAAGACTTACAAGCCAAGCAAACCAAATGACTTGGATTTTAAGAAGACTATTTATACTTATGAACCATGGCATGCCCTAATATGGATTTGAACCAATGGAATACAAGCCCTAGGGTAACTCATGAACGAACCAACTAATGACACGAACTATCATGATATGTATCACAATGAACGAAGGACCTTGAATGAAAATAAACTAAGGCCAAAAGAAATGGATGGAAGTATGGATGTACTAATGAATCATTGCATCAAGAAATATGGAATCAATAATCAATTGATGATTTTGAATGAGCACGAATCTATGAGTGAAGTGAGGCATAAAACTAAATGGACACCTAAACAACAAGATATGTGCCAAACCTAAAGATCAATGCATGGTCATGCTTGATTAGATGCCTCAAGGTAAGTGATTAACCATGCAAGTCAAATGGTATATCAATGTCATAAACCAAGAAAATAGGTTTTCTAAAGCAAACCACAATGTGGAGCCTCCCCAATTAGGGTTTAGGCATACTTGAATGCCATGAAGCAATCTCCTTGTTTGAATAATGCTAAATACAAATGAAATGATGAAGTGGTGGTATGCATATGATTAAGGTTATTGACCTAGGTGATCATTGTGAAGGGTAAGGTGAACTTTGGGGTATGAAAACTATCTTTAACCTTGGTTATCATCAATGTAAATCATATTACTCTTTGTTTACTAAGAAATCTCTTAATTAATTTGCTGGTATTCTCATATATGTTGATGATCTCATCCTTGCAGGAAATGATCTAACATTAATCAGATTTTAGACACAAGTTTCAGCATTAAAGATCTATGATATCTCAAATATTTTCTTGGATTCAAGATTGCTAGGTCTTCCACATGAATTACCTTATGCCAAATGAAATATAACTTGGATTTATTACAGGATACGAGCCTTCTTGCAGCAAAGCTTGCATCCTTCAATGGACCATGGATGTTTGTTGGACAAAAAAGATGATATAATTCTTCCAGCCTATATGCTTTCAGGAGCCTAATTGGTAAATTACTCTACTTTACACACTCACGACTTGAAATTACATTTGTTGTTTGCAGTTTAAGCCAATACTTGGCTACACCAACCAACACACACGTGTTGGTTGCTACACGGGTTTTATATTACATCAAAAGGCCCCTACGTTGGGTCTCAATTTCAGGAAGAAGTATTCTCTTGACATCATAAGTTTCATGGATTCTGATTAGGGCTCTTGTACAACCACTCGAAGGTCTATTACTGGATTCACTTTCTTCCTCGGTTCCAATCTCATATGTTGGATGTCCAATAAGCAGACTGTTGTGTCCCAATATTCTTCTGAGACAAAATATAGTGCTTTGGCCAACACTTCTTGTGAGGCATAGTGGCTGCTATATTTTTTACATAATTTTTGTATAACACATACACACACACACACATAGTCTATCACGTTATTTTGTGACAATCGGAGCTCCATCGCATTTCATCCAACCCCATCTTTCACGAACGAACGGATCACATTAAAATGGACAGTCACCTCGTTCGAGACAAACTCCAAGCCAAAATTATACATTTGCAGCCCATGAATTCAGCAAACTAAGTGGCAAATCTCTTTACTAAATCCATCCATCTTAATCTTTTCACTTCATTTGCTCATAAACTAGGAATGATTGACATCCATTCCAGTTTGCGGTGGACTGTTACAACTTAATTATTGAATATATATTTCTGTATTTTTTTGTTATTTTTAGTTATTTTTTATGTTAGTTTATTTTTGAGGTATTTTAGCAAATTTTCTTACGAGGACCTTAAACTCTAACATATTTGTTATTAGGGCCTATATAAACTCATGCCCTCAATTGTTAGAAGTAATTCATTTTCAGCATTAGTAGTATTTGTTTTGTTAAGCTTAACCTAGATAATGTAGGTTAGCATGTCACCTTTGTGGCGTTATTGTTTGTGTATATAAGAAGTAGTGTGCTTAGCCATTAAGTACTATAATACGCATTACAACAGATGAGTGTATATGTGTGTGTGTGTGTGTGCGCAACCATTTTGTTGCAACCGTTTTAGTAGAGTAGTGGAAGTTTGTTATTCTCTTTTATCTCTCTTATTTCATCTCCATCTTCTTCATCTTGTGCACCAAAAATTGGTACCCAAAGCTCCAATTCGGATCCACAGAGAAACACGAATGAAGGTGAGGCTTTGTGTGATTGATTTTGTTTCTTGAGCTCGTGTTGAACTTTTGATTAGAATCGTTTCAGAATCACATTTCTTAATTATGGGGGATTGAGAAACACTTGTGTCTAGTGAGATCCGAGTGAACTGCACAAGGTTAAAGATGAACATAAATGGTAATATGAGTACTAAGCCTTAAGTGTTCGATGGTAAGAACTAGAATCGTTGGATGACTCAGATGCATGTGTTGTTTAACGCTCAAGATGTTCTTGATCTCATCAACAAAAGTTACGTTCTGGTTGTTAAAAATGCAACAGATGCACAGAGAAATGCTTAACATGATATGAGGAGGAAGGATCAGAAGGCATTGTTCTATATCCATCAGTGTGTGAATGTGAATGTTTTTGAGAAAATCGTTGATTTGACGATGGCGAAGGCTGCATGGGACACACTGGTACAATGCTACAACGGTGATGCATTAGTGAAGAAGGTGAAACTTTAGTCTCTATGTAAGCACTATGAGAATCTCTGCAGGAAGAATAATGAGAAGGTACCTGACTACATCCCCAGAGTGATTCTGATCACAAATAAGATGAAGTCGTGTGGAAAAGCTCTCTCTGAAAAAAGTATTATTAACAAGGTACTTAAATATCTTACTCCTCAGTTTGATTACATTGTTGTAGCAATTGAACATTCTAAGGATCTTAGCACTATGAGGATAAAAAAGCTGCAAAGCAGTCTAGAAGCATAAGAGTTGTGTCTAACTGAGAGAAACTTTGAAATGGAGGTAGGGCAACAGACTCTAAAAGGAGCTTCTGGTAAAAAATATCAGAAGCAGTCTTGGTCAGAAGCCAGGAAGAGATCTGATGGTGTTCAGAAGTCAGAAACCTCAACTTCTTGAAGGCATAAGAGTGCTAAAAAGGGGAATGAGAAGTATGACAAGAGAAAGGTTTAATGCTGCTGAAATTCTGGTATCAGATATGAGATGTCGAAGGTAATGTCACGACACTAATATCTGAACAACAGATGAAATATAAACAGAATAAACTTATTAAACAATTGAAAAACGACAGAGGCAATTGTTAACCCAGTTCGGTGCAAACACATCTACGTCTGGGGGCTACCAAGCCAGGAAGGAAATCCATTAAACAAAATTAGTTTAAAGATTCTTAGTAAACAACTTCAAGTTACAGTCTTTTCACCTAATCTCTACCCGTGTGACTGAAGGAGAAGAGAGATCCAAAACGCAGCGGAATTTAAAATTTCTCCTTTAATGATCCTTACGAATGGGCATGATCAGTGATAGAATCGTTACCTCTTGTGGCGATTATAACCTTTGATGCAGATCTACGAAGCGATCACGAACGTTGAACGATGACAACGCCTCTACTCAGTCCACACGAACGGATTCCTTCAATCTCAGTGCTAACTGCTACGAATGAAGGCTTTGAGTGAGAGAGAGAGAGAGAGAGAGAGAGAGAGAGAGAGAGAAAACGAAATTGCAACTGCAACAATGCTTCTACACAAGGGTTCTATTTATAGAACCACTTGTGTGGGCTGCAAGCTAAAAAACCCACTCAAGTGTATATGGCCCATATCTTATATTATGCCAAAATCACTTAAGCGCGTGGTACCTTACCATATTTCGTATTCTACTTAAGTACACTGTACCTTACGATGTTCTATAATTCACTTAAGGGCACCGTACATTACGATATTCCTTAATTACTCTATCTATCATCAATCCGTCCTTTGTGTGTGACCCTATAGGTTTTCGCGACATTGGCAATTATATTAAATCATGTATTTAACATAATAAACAGTGAGCGGTATCTAGCAACACATCACTGCTACCCAAGACACGAAAATGTCATGTGATCTGACAAATCCTTCTGTGATAATAATTATATGTATAATTACCCTTTTGCCCTTATGTCTATATTGAACACAAGGCATAGACCGTGTCATCCTTGTCCAGTTCAATATTGGGCTCATAAACATTTATCTTGTTACGCAGGATGAGCAAATTCCATCTAGGTCACGCATGTCCCTTAGCATGCTTTGTGGAGTATCCATCAACTGTCTTTATGGTCATCCAATTACGGACAACGTTTGATCAGCAATAAGGCACTCGACTCTACATCTAGGATCCATAGTAGTTTTAGGTCGAAGGGTGGTATACACCATTATCACCATGAGAATAACTTATGACACTTTGCATAACATTCTATATAGTATTCTCATAGCGGGTCAATCCAGTATAAATATTACTCTTAATATTCATACCTATATTTAAGACTTGATAACTCCTTATCCATGATCCATGAGATGTGATCATCAGTCTATATACATAATAGTCTTAATGCTTTAATGTTATCACACTTCACAATAAAGCTCGACTACGGATACTTTAAGAATAGTGTCCTTATGTTTAATATGATCTCATGATTAAGTCACACTTGATACATTAAACGGACTATCTATTCTAGGGACTTTATTAAACAAACATAATAAAGAAAAATCCTTTTTTATTATTAATAAATAATTCTATACAAGTACCAAAAGTATTGGCCTCTAGGGCTTACACCAACAATCTCCCACTAGCACTAGAGCCAATCAGGCATACCCCTAATGTCCATAGATCTAGTATGGCCATCATGCTTCTGCTGCGCAAGAGGCTTTATCAGTGGGTCAACAATATTGTCAAGTGTAGGTACTCTGCATATTTTCACATCTCCTCTATCTATTATCTCTCGAATGAGGTGATAACGCCTAAGTATATGTTTGGATCGTTGGTGAGATCTAGGCTCCTTAGCTTGTGTGATATCACCATTGTTATCACAATAGAGACCAATGGGATCCACAATGCTAGGAACTATGCCAAGTTCACTAATGAACTTTTTGATCCAAACAGCTTCCTTTGTTGCACTTGAGGCAGCAATATACTCGGCCTCGGTTGTAGAATCAGCAACTGTATCTTGCTTTGAACTTTTCCAGCTCACAGCACCACCGTTTAAGCAAAACACATAACCAGATTGCGATCTAAAGTCATCCTTATCTGTCTGGAAGCTAGCATCGATGTATCCAATTACAACCAACTCTTCCTGACCTCAATATATCAAGAATGAGTCCTTAGTCTTTCTCAAATACTTAAGGATATTCTTGACAGCTACCCAATGGGCATCATCAGGATCAGATTGGTACCTACTCGTTGCACTTAAAGCATACGAGACATCTGGTCGAGTACATAACATGGCATACATGATAGATCCTATTGCAGATGCGTATGGAATCTTATTCATGCGATCCCTTTCTTCCTTGGTTGAAGGGGATTGTGTTTTTGATAGACACAGACCATGTTGCATAGGTATGAATCCTTTCTTGGAATCATGCATATTAAAGCGTCTCAGCACTTTGTCTATGTACGTACTCTGACTTAGGCCAAGCAGTTTTTGTGATCTATCTCTATAGATTCTGATTCCTAATATATAGGCTGCTTCACCTAGGTCTTTCATAGAAAAGCATTTCCCCAACCAAGACTTTACTTGTTGCAGGGTAGGGACATCGTTTCCAATGAGTAATATGTCATCTACATATAATACCAGGAAAATGATCATGCTCCCACTAACCTTCTTGTAGACACAAGGCTCATCTTCGTTCTTGATGAATCCATATTGTTTTACCGTTTCATCAAAACGAAGATTCCAGCTTCTGGAAGCTTGCTTCAATCCATAGATTGATCTTTGTAACTTACATATCTTTTGGGCTTCTTCTGGTATGTCAAATCCTTCAAGTTGTGTCATGTACACATCCTCAAGAAGATTCCAATTAAGGAAAGCAATTTTGACATCCATCTGCCATATTTCATAATCATGATATGCAGCGATAGCAAGTAAAATCCGAACAGATTTAAGCATTGCAACTGGTGAAAAGGTTTCATCATAGTCAACCCTATGAATTTGTTTATATCCTTTTGCAACCAGTCTTGCCTTATAGGTATGTACCTTACCATCCATGTCAGTCTTCTTTTTGAAGACCCACTTGCATCCTATAGGGTTAACTCCTACAGGAGGCTCTACCAAGGTCCAAACTTGGTTTGTGTACATGGAATCCATTTCAGATTTCATGGCTTCTAGCCACTTCTCAGACTCGGGACCAGTTATGGCCTCTTGGTAGGTCACAGGCTCATCTTGATCCATGAGTAATACATCACCTTGATCAGTTATGAGATATCCATATCTCTCAGGTATGTGACGTATCCTGCTTGACCTACGCTGGTCTTGTTCTACTTGAGCAGGTTGCTCTTCCACAACTACTTGTGTTTCCTGCTCTAATTCCTCCATAGGTGTACCGATGCTTTGTGATTCTTGAATTTCTTCAAGCTCTACTTTCCTCCCACTGATTCCTTTGGAAATAAAATCCTTTTCTAGGAAAACTCTAGTTCGAGCGACAAATACTTTGCCCTCAGAAGGATTGTAGAAGTAATACCCTCTTGTTTCTTTAGGATACCCCACAAATAAGCATTTGTTAGATTTGGGCTCAAGCTTAGTTGAAATTTGTCATTTCACATAAACTTCGCAACCCCAAATCTTCATGTAAAACATATGTGGTTTCTTACCACTTCATATATCATATGGTGTCTTCTCAACCTTTTTGGATGGAACACAGTTAAGTGTGTAAGCTGTTGTCAATAGTGCATGTCCCCAAAAGGAGTTTGGAAGATCGGCGTGACTCATCATGGATCGGACCATGTCTAACAGGGTTCGATTTCTTCTCTCAGATAGACCATTCCATTGGGGTGTTCCAGGAGGAGTAAGTTGGTATAGGATCCCACACTCTTTCAGATGGTCATCAAACTATAGGACTCTGATTTGCGTTTCATTAAATACACATAACTATATCTACTGAAATCATCAGTAAATGTGATGAAGTACTGAAAACCTCCTCTTGCTAGTATGTTCAGTGGTCCACATACATCAGTATGTATGAGGGCCAAAAGATCATTAGCTCTTTCACCTTTTCCTGTGAATGGAGACTTTGTCATATTTCCAATTAAACAAGATATGTATGTCTCATATGATTCATAATCAAAAGAGTCCAACAATCCATCTTTATGGAGTTTGGAAATGCGCTTCTCATTTATATGGCCTAATCGACAATGCCAAAGGTAAGTTGGATTTAACTCATTAGGTTTCATCCTTTTAGTATTAATGTTATAAATAAGCATTTCAAGATCAAGGACATATAGTCCATTGTTCATTTGTGCAGTAGCATAGAATATATCATTCAAATAAATTGAGCAACAATTGTTCTTTATTATAAATGAAAAACCAAACTTGTCCAAACAAGAAACGGAAATAATATTCCTGCTAATTGCAGGTACATAATAACAGTTCTCTAACTGAATTATTAAACCACTAGGTAAAGTCAATACATAAGTTCCTACGGCTAAAGCAGCAACCTTTGCTCCATTGCCAACTCGTAGGTCAACTTCACCTTTTGCCAAATCTCTACTCCTTTTTAGTCCCTGCACATTGGTACAAATGTGAGAACCGCATCCAATATCTAATACCCATGATGCAGAAGTAGATAAATTAATTTCAATAACAAAAATACCTGAAGTTGAAGTCTCTACTCCATTCTTCTTATTTTCCAGGTACTTTGGGCAGTTTCTCTTCCAGTGTCCGGTCTTACCGCAATGGAAACAGGTGTCTTCTTTTGCTATGCCTCCACTAGGCTTCAAAGCAGCAACAGTGGGTTTGGGTTTGGCAACTTCCTTGCCTTTCCCTTTATCACCCTGCTTGGTAGGCCTTTTGTTCTGCCTCTTTCCATTTCCGATCATCAGAATTGACTTCCCTTTTGACTTCAGATTCTGCTCAACAGTTCTTAACATGGCTAGCAGTCCAGGAAGAGATTTGTCCATATCATTCATATTGAAATTTAGGACAAATTGACTGAATCTATCTAGTAACGATTGCAATATTAAATCAGTCGCAAGTTCCTTTCCGAGGGGAAAACCCAACCTCTCAAGGTTTTCCACATACCCAATCATCTTGAGCACATGGGGACCTACAAGGGCTCCCTCAGCTAACTTGCCTTGAAAAAAGGATTTTGAAACTTCAAACCTTTCATGCCTTGCTTGCTCTTGATAGAGCATCTTGAGGTGTTCGATCATATCGAACGCTGCCATGTTCTCATGTTGCTTTTGCAACTCTGAGTTCATGGTAGCTAGCATGAGACAAGCAGTTTCATTGGCATCATTGACATGCTTCTTATAAGCATCTCTTTCTGCCTTAGGTGCAGAACTAGGAGGTTCCTCTTCTGGAACAGGTTTCTCCAAGACATACAACTTTCTATCATGTTTGAGGATAATCCTCAAATTTCGGTGCCAATCCAGAAAATTTGTCCCAGACAATTTTTCCTTGTCAAGGATTGGTCGCAAAATGTTGTTAGAGGTGTTTGTTGTCATGGTAATCTACATGAAAATAATGAAAATGTAAGTATCAATAACATATTTAATTAGGCCTTTAATTAAATATGCTCCCACTATTTTACTCAAAACAAATGACCCTCACCATTTGATTCAGAAAATCCCGTTGGAAGATTTTCTAGTGGGTCGAGATCCATATTTCACTTTGTTTTAAGTCCACGTAGACGAATTACACAAAACTAGGTTATTTAGGTAGGAACTCCTTCCAATTGTATCTAATATAACTCTCGAATATTTTAGTTGGGTGAATAACTCCTTATTCCAATCCATCACATGGATCATTTCCAACTCTTGCTTCTAAACATATATAATCTTATTATAATTTGTTTAGTTAAGTTTGACCCATTATTTTAGCAATTGGATATTACAATTATCCCATCGCACCTTACTAATATAGAACATGCACCTCACGTAGGCGAAACCTACCTTATCCGATACTAGTCTTGATGAGTGATAAAACTTGGAAAGCATAAACTTAATATTTAATTTGAGGGAATTTGCAATTATTCTGATCTCACCGGCTTATTTATCATATAAATCGTCTCTCACATGCATCAACATACATTCATATGTAGGAGAATTGCCATCCAAGGCGCAGCGGAATTAAAAAATTTCTCCATTTAGTGATCCTTACGAATGGGCATGATCAGTGATAGAATCGTTACCTCTTGTGGCGATTCAAACCTTTGGTGCAGATCTCTGATAATGATCAAAACCTTTGATACAGATCCACGGGGCAATCACGAACGTTGAACGATGACAACGTCTCTACTCAGTCCACACGAACGGATTCCTTCAATCGCAGTGCTAGCTGTTATGAATGAAGGCTTTGAGTGAGAGAAAGAGGGAAACAAAATTCCAAGTCTCTACTTGAATTTCTGTCTGAGTGGATTGGAGTGACAATGCTTCTACCCAAGGGGTTCTATTTATAGAACCACTTGTGTGGGCTTCAAGCTAAAAAGCCCACTTAAGTGTATTTTGGCCCATATCTTATAATATGCCCAAAATCACTTAAGTATTTGGTACCTTACCATATTTCATCTCCCACTTAAGTGCACCGTACCTTACAGTGTTCCTTAGTTACTCTATCTCTCATCAATCCGTCCTTTGTGTGTGACCCTATAGGTTTTCGCGACGTTGGCAATTATATTAAATTACGCATTTTACATAATAAACAGTGAGCGGTATCTAACAACACATCGCTGCTACCCAAGTCACGAAAATGTCATGTGATCTGACAAAACCTCCTGTGATAATAATTATGTGTATAATTACCCCTTTGCCCTTATGTCTATATTGAACACAAGGTATAGACCGTGTCACCCTTGTCCAGTTCAATATTGGGCCCATAGACATTTATCCTGTTATGCAGGATGGGCAAATTTCATCTAGGACACTCATGTCCCTCAGTATGCTTTGTGGAGTACCCATCAACTGTCTTTATGGTTATCCAGTTATGGACAACGTTGGATCAGCAACAAAGCACTCGACTCTACATCTAGGATCCATAGTGGTTTCAGGTCGAAGAGTGGTATACACTATTATCACCATGAGAATAACTTATGACACTTTGCATAACTTTCTATATAGTATTCTCATAGCGGGTCAATCCGGTATAAATATTACTCCTAATATTCATACCTATGTTTAAGACTTGATAACTCTTTATCCATGATCCATGAGATGTGATCATCAATCTACAAACATAATAGTCTTAATGCTTTAATGTTATCCCACTTCACACTAAAGCTCGACTACGGATATTTTTAAGAATAGTGCCCTTATGTTTAATGTGTTCTCATGATTAAGTCACACTTAATACATTAATCGGACTATCTATTCCAGGGACTTTATTAATCAACCATAATAAAGAAAATGCCTTTTATTATTAATAAATAATTCGATACAAGTACCAAAAGTATTGGCCTCTAGGGCTTACACCAACATCATATGCATCAACATACATACATAATGAAACAGTTATGGCCCCTAGCGCAATTGTTCTCCCAAGCCAATGAGAGAACCTAAGTTAACCTAATAACGATCTAAGCTTCTCCAAGCAAGATCTTCAAGGTTGTCCTCCTTTGATATTGAATTCTTATCTTTCTTCATAACATTACATTACATAAAAGAAACTAGTTTTACATACGAGGGAGTGAGATGAGAAAAGAAGTTACATTAAGAGATTAAAAGAGAGGCACAACACGCAGGTCGTATTTTAAAACCCAAAACAAAATAAAGGAAAACTAAGGCCATAACCGATCACCACAAGACAATAATAATAAACACATTATTATTATTAATTTTAATTCTTTTAATTAATTAAAACCAAATTAAATTTTGGCGACCGATCATACTACGCGGAGTTAGCCGAGGGTCTGCTGCCCGAAATTTTTAATGAACAATTCATTTGAAATCGACGTATTTTTCGCATCAACACTTGATACTTTAAAGCACAACTCTTGCACAGTCACAACCCTAATCACATAACTCTTTAACAACACAACCCTTTTGCCGTCATTAACCCTAATGCATAACTTTTTGACAACACAACCCTTGTGCCGTCATTAACCCTAATGCACCAATTTCAGACCGTCAAACACATCTCGATTGTTGATTCAGTATGATTGATCAACATGTCATTGCTTCACCATACTAATGTCGGATCAAGAAGCAAACGACCATCGATCGCTCAAAGGAAAACAACCATTAAGTGTTTGAATGAATGAAACAGAAACAATATATCATATATACCGTATTTTGCATCAGGATTACTTATATCATATATATAAATTGATCGATCTCAATTTAATTACTTGTTTATTCTTTGATTCGTTCTGTCTTTTAATCGTATTAATACGAAAAATACAGAAAATAAACAGCTATCAGATGCATGGTTTCATAACCAGGCTCTGATACCACTGAAGGAGAAGGGCAATCCAAAATGCAGCGGAATTTAAAATTTCTCCTTTAATGATCCTTACGAATGGGCATGATCAGTGATAGAATCGTTACCTCTTGTGGCGATTATAACCTTTGATGCAGATCTACGGAGCGATCATGAACGTTGAATGATGACAATGCCTCTACTCAGTCCACACGAACGGATTCCTTCAATCTCAGTGCTAGCTGCTACGAATGAAGGCTTTGAATGAGTGAGTGAGTGAGTGAGAGAGAGAGAGAGAGAGAGAGAGAGAGAGAAAATGAAATTGCAACTACAACAATGCTTCTACACAAGGGTTCTATTTATAGAACCACTTGTGGGCTGCAAGATAAAAAGCCCACTCACGTGTATATGGCCCATATCTTATAATATGCCAAAATCACTTAAGCGCGTGGTACCTTACCATATTTCGTATTCTACTTAAGTACACCGTACCTTACGATGTTCTATAATTCACTTAAGGGCACCGTACATTACGGTATTCCTTAATTACTCTATCTCTCATCAATCTGTCCTTTGTGTGTGACCCTATAGGTTTTCGCGGCATTGGCAATTATATTAAACCACGTATTTAACATAATAAACAGTGAGCGGTATCTAGCAACACATCACTGCTACCCAAGACACGAAAATGTCATGTGATCTGACAAATCCTTCTGTGATAATAATTATGTGTAGAATTACCCTTTTGCCTTTATGTCTATATTGAACACAAGGCATAAACCGTGCCATCCTTGTGCAGTTCAATATTGGGCCCATAGACATTTATCCTGTTACGCAGGATGGGAAAATTCCATCCAGGTCACTCATGTCCCTTAGCATGCTTCGTGGAGTACCCATCAACTGCCTTTATGGTCATCCAATTACAGACAATGTTTGATCAGCAATAAGGCACTCGACTCTACATATAGGATCCATAGTGGTTTCAGGTCGAAGGGTGGTATACACCATTATCGCCATGAGAATAACTTATGACACTTTGCATAACATTCTATATAGTATTCTCATAGCGGGTCAATCCAGTATAAATATTACTCTTAATATTCATACCTATGTTTAAGACTTGATAACTCCTTATCCATGATCCATGAGATGTGATCATCAGTCTATATACATAATAGTCTTAATGCTTTAATGTTATCCCACTTCACAATAAAGCTCGACTACGAATACTTTAAGAATAGTGTCCTTATGTTTAATATGATCTCATGATTAAGTCACACTTGATACATTAAACGGACTATCTATTCTAGGTACTTTATTAAACAAACATAATAAAGAAAAAGCCTTTTTTATTATTAATAAATAATTCGATACAAGTACCAAAACTATTAGCCTCTAGGGCTTACACCAACAGTGACTTCTATCTAAGAACTCTTAGATATGAGACCCTACTCACTCCCCCTCAATCACAGCAGTGATACTAGAACAAATACCACAAAGAAAGAAGATACACTTCAAGAACACACACTTGATCTTGCTTAAAAGCTTCAATCAAGTAAACAAATACACTCGTACTTCAAAGCTTAGAGTGGACAAATTTTAACTCAAAACTCAGTCCAATTCACACATCAACAAGATGAATGAATGGATCATAATTCACAAAATCACATTAGGCTGACAACCCTAATACTCACTGACTTTAATGTTCGTATATTCTCTGTCCCATTACACAGGGTTTACATGGTCTTTAAATAGAAGCTTTATGAATGGGCCTGGGCAACATGAAACCCTAATCCTATCTAATGCGTATTCCCTAGGAATTAGTAACAAATCATTCCTCTTTGGGAAACATAATATTTTGGCTTTAAATAGAATTACTCCTTGAATAACGCATGCAATCTCCACATAAGCACACAAAGACTTGCATGAAAAGCGCAACAACAAAACACATAACATTCAGACTGAATGTTCTGTATGTACATGTCTTAACATCGGGTCTGATATCTTGAATAAATCCTGCACAACCATATTAAACAACCTACAGAAAGTTGATATCACATGTCAAGACTACAAGCGTGACATCTTGTGATAACACTAAGTTTTTACCAAAATTGATGCCAATACATAGAACCAACAAACTCCCCCTTTGGTAAATTTTGGCTAAAACAAACAACAGATCACACGATCGCAAGAAATCAATCAAAGTATCAGTTCAACAGCAGAAGTAAACATATACACATTACTAGCAAAAATAACAACTAGTAAACACACAAGCGCTTGTACTCAGAACACACCATCTCCCCATTCAGCAAGCAACAACCTGCTTCACTCAGACAGAACACAGAGAAACCTCCCCTTGTGCCAAACAAATAAACACTAGAAAATTCTCCCCCCTTGTATCAGACAAACAGAGCAACAACAACACAGATACTCATCTACATCATCTATAGCTACTTCTCCCCCTTTTTAGCCAAAAGAGACCAAAGAGACAAAATAAATGTTCATCTAGTCATAACCTGAAATATCAAAAGTTAAAAAGTTACAACACCAAGTTCATACACAGCTGAAAGAATGCTGAGAAACAAATCAACAAAGTAATACCAAAAACAAGGAAATCCACCAAAACAGCAAAAAACCATCAAACCAATAGGGACCAAAGACAAAAGAGCTACTCAGTAGAGCTTGAGTTTGCAGCTTCATCAGCACCAGAAACAAAATTGCCACTTGTATCATCATGGTTAGTAGACCTCTCACTAGAGGTATGAGCTTCAGCTTCTTCTTCATGTTTGACATTAGCATGATCAATATTTTCACCCTTAGCCTGCTCCAGGCTTGCAATCAAGGCTTCCAACGATTATTTTCTAGCTGTGGCTATCCTTATCCCTTCACCTAGCTCTTTGTATGTCTCCTTAAGCTTAGCAATAGCTCCAACTTTTGAGGCCGACCTCTTCATGGAAGATGTGAGGACAATATCCTCGACATGACTTCCTTCAAACAGTTTGTAGTGCACAGACAGAGCAGGTTTTCTTCTACTAGGTAAGTCATTAGAGCATAGAATACCAGGATGTTGATTCAAGATAATACCATAGATCATAGAGGGAAAGGCAATTGGCAGCTTAATTGCATTAGTAGTTGCATGCTTGATGATTTGTTCAAACATAAATCTACCATAGTCAAAATTCACTTTTGTTCTAACAGCAAAAATAAACCTCCCAATAGTATTAGAAATGTTGGAGATATGGTTGGTAGGGACCCAGTTGGCAGCTCCTATTTTATGCAGGATATCATACTTGACAGTCAACTTCCCAGCAGGAAGATGCTTTTTAACAGGCCAAACTTTCACCTGCCTAGCTGTAATCTCCCTACATACTTGATTGTCTGTAACTTCTAATTCTCCTGCACCCTCAATTTTTCTGCCTAGAAAATTATTAATAACAGTAGGAGAGAATGTTATACACTTACCCCTCGCATACACCTTGCAGAACTCCTTGCTGTTCTTATCAGCAATATCCTCAGGAATGTTAACAATAAATTCCTTAACTAAACCTTCATAGCATGGAGAGAACCCAACAACATTTTTCAACAACCCAACAACTTTTATCAGGTCCATGACCTCCTTGACATCAGCATCATCTTTTCCCAACTCCCTTTCCGCAGCTACCCTTCTCTGAATCACAAATTTCCACTTAGCAGCTCCATCCTCAAGATGGAAGGAGATATTATCCAAATGAACAACAAGGACTTTACCAGGAGACTTCCTAACAGTGGTTTTCTTCACAGGCGAGATGTCAGGGACATCTTCCTCAACATCCTCTTCAGGCTCAGAATCATCTCTGACCTTCCTCTTCTTTACTTCAACCTTGCTCCATGGTTTGGAGGGACCAATACCAGCAATCTTCTTGGCTTTTCTAGCTGACATAAGTTCAGCCACATATTTTCCTTTGCGAGTCTTCATGCGTTTAGCCACACTTGGCTTCATGTGATGAATCAAGATTTCCTCTTGATCATCAGAGCTACCATCCTCTAGATCAATCACAACATTTGCATCATCATGCTTCTCATAGTGGGAAGCATTAGCAGTGTGAGAAGCCAGAGATTTCCCTTTCTCAGACATGGTCTTCCCTAGAGAGCGCAACCCTTCAGCAGCCAAGTCCTTGTCAGAACTGGAGGAATCGTCATCCTTATCACTATGTTGTTCAACCTCAGGAGAGGGGTACATTTGAGAAAGGGGAGTAGAAACCCCCTTCATAGAGTGGCCTTTATTAAGAATTCTAGTGACTAGGTCTCTTATAACACGATCAGTGTAGTGTGTATCTCCTTAGAGTTAGTGACAAGAGTTGAACCAGAAGGAATACAAGAGGGGTTACCTTGATTGGAGCATGTAGAAGCTGAGACATCAATGGAGATGGGTTGGTTCAAATTAATATCCGCGCCGGGAATAACAGAGAGAGGAGCAACATCCAGAATCTCATCATCAGGGATGCCCATGGGAGGAGCACTAACCTTTGGAGTAGACTTGGTATTTTTTGAAGCAGATGTATTTTGATGTTGTGACATTTTGGAGTTTTTCTGGAAAAGGTAATGTTGCCCTAACAGAGGAATATGAAGAAAGAGAAGGAAGATGGAAGAGTTGGAGTAGGTAATGATGTTGTGGGGGTAGCGTGTGAGGATGGTATTTCCAAAACAAGGTGAAGATTTACCATAATGAGGGCATTTTATTTTAGGCACATAGACAATAATTTGATTACTTTTTCCACTTCATATTAATTGTTACAAGTCTTCATAAATGCAAATCCCTAATTTTCCTCTCAGGAATTCAAACTGATTTGCGTCCAAAGCCTTTGTAAAAATATCAGCTAACTGCATCTCAGTAGCAACATGCTCTAAGACTACAGTCTTATCCTCCACAAGTTCTCTAATAAAATGGTGACGAATATCAATATGTTTGGTCCTGCTGTGTTGAATAGGGTTCTTTCAGATGTTTATAGCATTCAGGTTATCACAGTACAATGTCATGACATATTGTGTGACATTGTATTCAGTCAACATTTGTTTCATCCACACCAGTTGAGAACAACTACTTCCAGCTGCTATGTATTCAGCTTCAGCAGTAGACAGCGAAACACAATTTTTGTTTCTTACTAAACCACGATATTAAGTTGTTCCCCAAGAAGAAACATCCTCCTGATGTGTTTTTCCTATCATCAGCACTTCCAGCCCAATCAGCATCACAATATCCAAACATCCCAGATTCAGATCCATGAGTGTATAGCATCCCATAGTTACAAGTGCCATTGACATATTTCAGGATCCTTTTCACTTGGTTGATATGGCTCACCTTTGGTTCAACTTGATATCTAGCACATACACCTACTGCAAAAGCAATGTCAGGTCTGCTTGCTGTAAGATATAGCAGACTCCCTATCATGCTTCTATAGAGACTTTGATCCACACTGACCCCATTTTCATCTTTAGACACCTTCAAATGAGTATGAGCAGGTGTCCTCTTGTGGCATGCATTCCATGGCAAACTTCTTAACAATATTCTTGGCGTATTTACTTTGAGATGGAAAGATAGAATCTTCCATCTGCTTGACTTGCAGGCCAAGAAAATAGGTCAGTTCACCAACAAAGCTCATTTCAAATTCAGTCTGCATTTGCTCAACAAAATGTTGAACCATCTTACTTGACATCCCACCAAACACAATATCATCCACATAGATCTGAGCAACCATGAGCTTTCCTCCTTCATCTTTGACAAATAAAGTCTTATCAATGTCTCCTTTTCTGTACCCATTATCAATAAGAAACATTGTGAGTCTCTCATACCAAGCTCTAGGAGCTTGTTTCAACCCATAAAGAGCTTTCCTCGACTTATACACATACCTTGGAAGATTTGGGTCTTTGAATCCCTTTGGTTGTTCAACATATACTTCCTCATTCAAGTAGCCATTTAAGAAGGCACTTTTCACATCCATTTGGAAGAGTTTAAACTTCAGAATACATGCCACTCCTAGCAATAATCTAATGGACTCCAGGCGAGCTACAAGAGCAAATGTTTCATCAAAGTCAACTCCTTCAACTTGAGTGTATCCTTGTGCTACCAATCTTGCTTTATTTCTAGTAACCACACCTTTTTCATCAGATTTATTCTTGTAAATCCACTTTGTTCTAATAACATTTATTCCTTCTGGTCTTGGAACCAATTCCCATGCTTCATTTCTCTTGAATTGGCCTAACTCTTCCTGCATGGCATTGATCCATAATTCATTAGTTAAAGCTTCTTTAACATTCTTAGGCTCAATCTTTGACACAAACACATGCATGTGAGATCACTTCCCTTGATCTAGTGGTGACCCCTTTATTTGGATCTCCTATAATGAGATCTTTAGGATGATCCTTCTGAATTCTGCTAGAGGGTCCCTTATTTACTTGATCAGCTGCAGGTTCAGCTTGAGTGGACTCACTCTCACTACTTTTATCAGGGAGTTCAGTTGGGGCATCATTCAGAAATGTTTCAACATCGTCTGTGACATCAGTCTCTTGATCATCAACAATAACATTGATAGATTCCATCATAACTCTAATTCTGGAATTAAAAACTCTAAAGGCTCTATTGTTTGTTGAGTAGCCCAGAAATATTCCTTCATCACTCTCGGGGTCCATTTTCCTTCTTTGTTCACGATCAACCAGGATATAGCACTTACTACCAAACACATGGAAGTATTTGACAATAGGTCTTCTTCCCTTCCAGACTTCATATAAAGTGGTTGAGGTTCCTTTTCTCAAGGCTACTCTGTTGTGAACATAACAAGCAGTGTTCATCGCTTCATCCCAAAAGTGGTAAGGCAACTTCTTAGCATGAATCATAGTGTAAGACCCCAATTTTGGCCCTAAGATCCCTCATGGCCCATAACATCTCATATCATGGCCTCAAGGATCATTGCATACCCTAGCTTCCCTCCTAGTGGGTGGGATACCTTGTGAGTATGGCTCTTGATCACCAAGCATGTATTGCATTGGTATATCATTGCTTTTCATATGTTTACTAACCAAATGTACAAAAATATTGTCATCTAACCATGTTGCTTGCAGCTGAAGCAATCATCAGTCAATCAGTCAAATCAGGCCTTGAGCATTAGATGGTGACCATTCTTGAATAATTTGGACACCATGATCATTCACTAAGAGTTCATATAACTTGTGATATCATTTGGAATCAAGATCTCAATTGAAAGAGGTTTGAAATTCATCAGAACATGGCCCAGTCAAGAAAAGTCAACAAAAGTCAACTGTGGTCAACTGTGCATTTAATCAGGGATTGGAAGGTGTGAGATGGTTAGAAAGGTCTCATTCATGTCCATATAAGCTTCATTTGGCATTTCAAGGATCAAGGTTGAAGGAATTGAAGTCAGACAAAAAGTTTCCCAAAATGGAAATGACCTGTAATTCTCACCTGCCAAAAATGGAAAGTTTTGCTCCTCAAATTTACTTCATGATACAAGCTTCAAATCAAAATTTGTCCAACATGAAAGTTGAAGATCTTGTCCTCACCATTCCAAAAAGTCCAAGAACTTGAAAATCCCATGTATGGTTGTCAAGTTATGGTCCAGTGAATTTCAAAAATGACCCATAATCAGAAGGGCATAACTTCCACATGGGGTGTCCAAATTGGGTGTTCTTTATATGCACAAACTCCATTTGACATGTATTTTCATGGTGCATAATTGGATTTCTTCAAAAAAGGTCAATGCAAAAAGTCAAATTTCAACTGTACAGTTAAAAGGACCAGGGGCAAAATTGTCCAACTTGTGAAATAATTGGAATTTTTGAGTGGGGATTTTTGCAACACCTCACAAATGGCATTTGAAACTTGTTGGAATGTTCATAACATGCCAAGGCCTCATGGTTTGAGATTTCACTTTTGAAATGAACTTGAAAAATGAACAAAGTGCCATGACATAGTGAAATTGAGAAATATACATTCAATGGACATGGGACCAATTCCATTAGCTCCTAAATGAGATTTGTGACTTGTTCAAGTTGAGAAATCACTGTTACATTGGTCATAGCCATCCAAGGGCAAAAATGCCAAAATACACACATAAGCTCATTTTGCTAATCACTATTTTTTTGCTAATCTTGATTATGAGTTGGATTAAGAGCATCATATATAAGCCTAATTGTAACAGAAACTGACGACACTAATCACAATTCACAGATCCAAAAGCAAAAACTCTCAAAGTCTCTCATTTTTCTCTCATTTTTTCCATTTTTCACCAAGAACTTTTTGCATCAATTCATCAATTTCTACTAATCTTTGTGCTAGTTCTTGGTGAATTCATCATTTGTAGGTGTTTTCGAAGCTCTGTTTTCAGGTATTGGATCAAGAAGCGCTCACGATTCCAACTGTCCAAGCTTGCTCCATTAATGGTGAATCGCGATTTGGTGCGGTAGAAGCAACCTCCATCGAACCTAAGCATCGTATCCAATTTCTTGCAGCTTCTAGTCCATCTGTTTTTGGTCGAGAGGCGCAAAGAGCACGCGAATTATCACTGCCATAGCAAGGTACTCAAAATTCGAGTCTCATGATTCTTTCGATTTTCATATGCGTGTTGTAGTTTGTTAGATGTAGTTTATCATGTTAGGCCTGGTTTGTGAAACGATGAACAAGAAGGTGTTTGATCCTGCTTCCTGCGTTTCCAATTTGAATTGCTGTTTCCCGCTGGATTGGGCGAACCACAACACGCCAACGCATTAAAACAACACGGCGCCGTTTTGGCCTTGGACTCCATTATTACGAAAATGCCACTCGTTATATAATTAGTTCATTTAGTAATTAAATAAATATTTCAATAAATCCACAAATCTTTAAAAAAATCATAGATTAATCATGCTTAGTCCAAATAATTTGGGACTTTTTTTGTTAGATCCCATTTTTTCTCTAGAATTTTTTAGGCATAGTGATGCAAGTTGTGCCTGGTATTTTTTAGATTGGTTTAGGGATCTTTGTCATGTGTGCTAATTTTATGTGTTTCACCATTTTAATCATAAAATAATCATGCTAGCTCCAAATTAATTGAAAATTTATATGTTGATTCTTAACTCATGCCTGGAGATTTTGATGCATCATTTGTAATTTTTAGACCTCTGGTTTGCTAGATGTGATTAATTCTTTTTGAGTGTGACAATATGTGTCACACTTTGATATGCTGAGTTTATGAATTATTTTTCCATGCTTCCATTAGGCCTATGGTTCTGATTTTTTGCATGAGATACCTTTGACATGTTAACTTTCAACATGAATTTTTGTGGATTTTAATAATCCATTTTCTAATTGATTAGGATTTTTGTTTGCTGCTTAGCATTTTTAGGGCCTTGCTTGTGTAACATTTTTTCATATGTTGCCAAATCCTCATCCCTAATCCTATGAATAAGAAATTTGGTGGGGTAGTTCCTAACATGTATAGCTTTCATTTGGCTTTGGTCCCATTCATTTCCCATTTAATATCACTGTTTACCATTTGATTGAAGTTAGTGTACATGTTGTGACCTTAATTTGGTTGTGTTTTTGCATGCCTTAACATGTTGATTTAATTGATATAGCTCCACTAGTCCAAATTGCATGAAAATTGATATGCAGCTTGTTGAACATGTTCTGTTTAGGATATAATTTTTGTGGAATTTACGGTGCTGTTTTGATATTTTTTGGATTGAAATCATTCTGGTTGTTCATATGTGATTCAACATTGCTTACTTTGTCTTAATTTGTGCATAAAATGAGATTAGTGCATAGTTTGGATGTGAGACCAATTGGGATCCCTTTGTAATTGAAATATCTTGGTTTTGATCATGTTTTACTTGCTGTTTTACATTTTTTCCCTCCTTTGGACCCTAGGCTTGGCCTAGTGGTCTTGTTACTTATGTTTGAGCTTGACTTTGGCTTTTCAGGTTAAAAAGCTAATGCCTTAAGGAGGTTGATTCATAATTGAGTTGTTTACTTTGATCATTGTCGACTAACCTATTTGTGTTGTAGGGTACTTGGTTCACATGGACTTGGTGCTATGCACATCATTGTTTGATTGTTGATTGATTCTTATTGTTGTTGTTTTGTTTATGTTGGGATGCTGATTATATTTGACTGATTTCAGGTACCCCTAGTTGCTCAGTTCTCTTAAGAACTTGCATTGCTTTGCTTAAATACCAATTTGCATTGAGGTAGACTCCCTATTCTTCATGTAGTCTGGAGACCCGGCCTGTTATTTGGCCGGGCAAACTGTCTGAAGTCCTCCTTAAGAGGCAATGTTTGTGATTGTTTATGTTTGTCCCAAGCAGGAAAAGTCCTCATTTGAGGCAATTGGTGGATATAAGAGATATGTAGCCTATCTCCCACTATTCTGTGAGTCTTCTCCTTGCTCCCATTACATGGTTGTAGCATGGAGATCCCAACCCAAGATCTATCGAGTCAATAAAATGTGGAGAGAGTTCCATCTTTCTGAACTCCCACACCTTCTGATATTCAATACTCTCTCTGACCAGAGATAAGAGTGATGAGGCACACCCCTCATATCCTTTCATCTGCTTCACCTTAGCCCCTCAATGGCAAGGTTAAGAGCAACTTGAACCCTATTACAGTTGGCTTTAATGCCTCACCCTTTTGCTTGAGCCTCATTGAATGGTTATAGTGTGTGCTACTTGAATTTATGTGATTGATTACTTGACTCATTTATACATGATTACTTGATTGCCATTGTGCATTTACTATCATTGATTGCCGTTGTGCATTTATCATCTTAGTTTGCCATCAGTGCATGATCAGTTCTTTTGTCCTTGTGACATTGATGTTTTCCCATTGAGGACAATTGTAAGTCCATATTGATTGGCTTTTGTTCCTATGACATGGAAGAGATAGAGTGTAAGACCTCATTGGTCACTCATATCTTCTTTGCTCTTTGTTTGAGCATTGTTGTTGTATGTGAGGATTCATTGTAAGTCCCTGTGATGTGGCATTTGTATTCCTAGGATCATACTGTGGAGGTTAACATGAGTCCAGATAGATTGGCAGTTGACTTCCCTGTCTTATTTTTGTTTTTTTGTTTTATTCTGATGGAGATTAGTGTAAGTCCATAGAGTGGCTTCTGATATCCTTACTTGTTTTAGGAGACAGGTATAAGACCATTGAGTGGCATCCAGTATCCGCTTTTATTTACTTTCATCTGTTACCATGTTCATATTATTGCTCATTTGTAGCCTATTCCTAAGGACCCACTTGAATCATCTTATATATGATTTCAAGAGGTGGACCCTTCTAAGAAGTTTTACATTCACTCTTCTATTCCATTCACCCCATTGTGTCCTAAACTTTTCACACATGTTTTAAAACTTGAAATAAATGTTGTGCAAACATTCTCACCTTCTTTCCAAATTAGAAACTTGGACCTTAAGTCCATGATTTTCCAAACTCCATTTTGTAAATACTTCTTTGAATTGACTTTAATCATACTTTGACCACACTTTGTAAATAATCCAAACCAAATAACTTCACCCATTCAAATGATTTTGTGGCTTTGTCCATGTTTGTTAAGTTTTCATACATTAGCTATAGGTTTGATTTACCCTAGTTGGTTGATATTAATCTCACCTATTTGTCCTTAGTTGATTGAATTGTAAGTCTTCCTTGCTTATTATAGGGTTAACCCCTCTCTAGCAAGTTGAAGCTTTTCTCACATGGTGGACTTGTTGTTTCTTAAGGTTGAGTTTTCTCCCGTGGGTAACGTAAGACCTTAGAGCTTGTGTTTTAAAATTGAATCCACTAACTTTTGGAAGTTTTTAGCCGAACTACGAGGTTTTGATCCTGTAAAGGTACGTAGGCAATGGTTATCCATCCAAACACAAAAATAATTAATTTGTACATTCTTTTCTCATCATCCCAATCATGTTTGCACAATACTTATGTCATGACAAATAATAATTTTCAAACAACAAAGTGTGAAAAGGGCTCCCTAGGAGTACCTAGGACGCATTGGGTGCCTAACACCTTCCCTTTGCGTAATTTACCCCTTACCCCGATCTCTGATCTTTTCATTGGTTTTCTACGAGTAAAACTTCTTAGGCTTTTGTTCGCTTTTAGCCAGTCCTTAGGATAAATAAAAGTGCGGTGGCGACTCTATGTTTATTGTATACTTTGCTTATGATTTAATCGATAGATCATATAGCGACGAATACACCGCTACAGAAAAGTGGCGACTCTGCTGGGGATGAATTGCACCCTCGGTGGTATTGCCAACTTTTCACCTTTGTTGTGATATATTGTTATTTGTTATTTGACATATTTTTGTACAATTTGGGATAACTGTATTGATTGTAATGTTTGAATTGCTTGATATACAATTGCTATTTGCTTTGGTGATCTCTGTGAGATGAGTTCTATACCCGAACTCGAGTGCACCATAGGATAGGAGAATGGCATAGTCTCGTCGATTGGTGTGGAGTATTCCTTAGCCAGTTGATTTGCAAGTCCATTCACTTGGTGGAGGTCATGTTGGATTAATAATGTCACACAAGTTATTTGTGGTTAGGCATTATTCGTTCAATCATGTGCCTTAGAAGCCAAGGACCTTAGTTTACCAAACCCATCTTGGCCTATTTTTAGGACGTAGTGCGGAGGTCGTTCAGATGTAAGTTCTGATGCGATTGTCACGCGATGCTACACTCATAAGAGTCTCTCCTGAGAATATTTTTGGAATACGAGTATTCGTTCCTCCGATAATATTCGAAAGATGGGACGATGATTATGGGAACCTCTGGTAGAACATGTCTGGCAGGTTTAAACCCTAGTACACTCCCTTTGGGTGGTTCTTAACCAAGACTCCATGCTCGTGACTCTCAGCAAACCCGTGATTCGTGGTTGAGTCGTTCAAACATCGTTAATATCAATGGAACTTGGGTATCGATAAGGTGAAAAACCTAAATCTACCAAAATGGATGATTGATATTAAGGATGTTAGAGCCGGTCATGTACCGTTAATATCAATGGAACTTGGGTGTCGATAAGGTGAAAACCTAAATCCACCAAAATGGATGATTGATATTAGGGATACATTGAGCTTTCCCGTGACCTTTGTTTGGTGTGCTTTGCTTGATCCTTGAGTGTGATTGTTGCATTCATACATTCATGCATTCATCCTGTCGCATCGCGCGAAAAACCGGCGGGAAAAGAAGAACAACAGAGCCGCCACCGTGCGTTATTTATCCCAAAAGAGGGAAAGGAAACGCTCAGAGTAAACCTGGGAAAGAACATGGTCTCGCGACCAAAGAGAATGGGTTCGGGAGTCGGTTATGCGAAGGGAAGGTATTAGCACCCCTACGCATCCGTAGTACTCTACGGGATCCACGCACACTAGAAAGGAAGATTGGTTGCTAAACACTGCTCAAATATTCACACACACTGGCTGAAAGAGACAAAAGAGACTGACTGAAACTGAACTCGGCAGGATATCGCATCCTGGGCCTACTTAGTCTATCAGGCATAGACATCAGAGTCGAAGTAGTTCGGACTGGGGAAACGACACATGCTCGCTAGGATATCGCATCCTATGCATACGTATCTTCTCGGACGAGAGAAGAATCAGAGCATTCGTAGCTCGGCTGACACGCACACAAACAAGATAAAGCAAAGGCAAACATGGAGCCCGACTGCCAATCACTGGACTTATGTCAGCATCCGAACCTAAACGCACACAAGAAGGCAAACATGGAGCCTGAATGCCAATTGCTGGACTTACATCAGCATCCGAACCTAAACACACGCAAAGAGGCAAACGTGGAGCCCGACTGCCAATCACTGGACTTACATCAGCATCCGAACCTAAACAACACAACAGATAGATAGGGAGTCGGGGACTCAGCCTATAACTGTCAAACAAAAACAAACAGACAGACAGCAAATGCTAAGGAGTCAGGGACTCGAGCCTAGCAAAGGTCAGACAACACACACAAAAAGAAAGAAAGGGCGCCCAGAGAGATCAGCTCAATCTCCTGCCTACATACTTCATCTGGTGTGAAGATCAGGGCGATGTAGTTCGCCTACGCAGGGATAAAGGACTAGCCTAACCAGATAACAGAGGGAGACACAACTCTAGGGAGACTACGACTCGAGCCTAGATGTTGTCATGCAAAATCAACCCTAAGTTAAGGTTTCTAGCTAAATGGCACAAGGGCCAACCTATCCTAAGCATGGCTCACACAGGAAGCAAGCCACACACACTTAACTTGCACAGGGAGCAAGCCAAGCAAAACCTACTTGCACAGGAAGCAAGTCTAAACTAATCCTAACTTGCACAGGAAGCAAGTCAAACTATCCTAACTTGCACAGGAAGCAAGTCAAACTATCCTAACTTGCACAGGAAGCAAGTCAAACTATCCTAACTTGCACAGGAAGCAAGTCAAACAATCCTAACTTGCACAGGAAGCAAGTCAAACAATCCTACAAGCACAGATAGCACACGCTATACACAAACAAGTGGCTCAAACAAGGGTTAGGTTTTAGTCAAGGGGTCATATCAACCTCAACAAACAAACCTCTGGAACTGGGTGAATGTTGCTCTTAACCTTGCCATTGAGGGGCTAAGGTGAAGCAGATGAAAGGATGAAGTGAGGATGAGACCTCACAGCTCTTATCCCTGGCCTGGGAGAGCTCAAGACAAGAATGTGTGGGTTCAGAAAGTGGGAACCCTTCTACACATTAAAACTGACTCAACTGTACAATGGTACAAGATCTTGGGTTTGTATCTGCAATGCATCAACACAGTGGTGTGAGCAAAGCGGATGACACACTGAATAGTGGGGGATAGATTGCATATCCCTACCTTCCACCAATTGCCTCATTGAGGTCTTTGACTCTATGCAAGGATAAAGTTAAACATCCACAAACATTGCCTCTTAAGGAGGGCTTCAGACAGTTGCCTGGCCAAGTAACAGGCCAGGTCTTCCAGACTACATGAAGACAAAGAGACATACCTCAATGCAAATTGCTTATACAAGCAAAGCAAAGCAAAAAGTTCACAAGGAACTAAGCAACTAAAGCACCTGAAACAGTCAAGTAGATGTTAGTATGCAACTTCAAACAAAACAAACAGAAACAGACAACAACAGTCCATTAGAGGCACATGGATGTGCAAGGCACAAGGCTTAGGGCATGTGAGCCAAGCCACCTACAAAACAAAGAGGTTAGACAATGATATTTAATCAAGCTCAGTCAAAAGAATTGGCCTTAATGGCCATTTGATGGTCAACCTGAAATCACAAACTCAAAGGTGAGTAACAGGACCACTAGGGCTAGCCTAGGGTCAAAAGTGAATGAGAAAGTCCAAACAGCAAGGGGTAAGTATCCAAAATCATGTTCAAACAAATAGGAAACAAAACCAATTGGGTTCACATTCATATCAATCATCATCATCATTTCATGAACCATTTAGGTCAAAACATGGCAAACAGAAGCTCATAGAAGTCAACAGCAAGACTTGCATCAAAAGCAATCTAAACATTTTCCAAAAAATCACCAAATAAATCATGATCAAACCTAATACATAGCATGGTAAGCATGTCAAATTTCATCCCATTTAGACAAGTGGAAGGCAGTCAATGAAAATCAGAAAGTCAAAGCAAATTTGAACATGCTCAATGAAGTCAACCAATCATGTATCAACTTAGAAAAATCATAAGTCAAGAATGGTGTATGATAAATGAATGGGATCAAAACCATGGCAAAGATGGGGATGTCTAGTTATCTCATGCAAAATTTCATGTCCATCCAATAAAGTATGAGAATTTCACAAATGAAATGGGAACATGTGTCACACAAAGTCAACATTTGACTAGGCAGGGAAGAAAAATCTCAAACAAATGGAAAATAGTTCAAATAAAATCCAAGAAAATTCACAAGTAAACTAGACATACAAGAGTAGGCTCATGCAAAAAATCAAGTCATTTGGAGGTCAAGAAGCATGGCAATGAAAATCATGAAGTTGGACATCAATGGTGTGACACAAATTGTCACACCCTAATTCTAAAAATCATATCTCACAAACCACAAATGATAAATTCACAAACTTTATACCAAAATCACCATGAATGTGTCTAGTTTAAGCACAAAAAATTTGAGAGCCATTGGATACATTCTCATCATTTCACAATTGATTTGGCAAGGTGTACAAAATTTGGTCACATGTCACAAACCCTAAGGCCATTTAAAAACCATTCATCCAAAAATTCTGGAAAAATAATGATAAAAAAGTAGAGATTATGATGAACACAACACAAAAAATCCCATTCAAATTGGATGAAAATTGAAGCTTTTATGATTTTTGTAAGAAGGCCATGAAATTAAATGAAATAATAAAACAAGGATGGCAATTTGGTAATATTATGAGTCACTTAACCAAACACAGTCGTTTTGGCCCTTGGAATGGAATGTTTTGATTGGAAGAGGGAATTTAAGCCATGCA
This sequence comes from Lathyrus oleraceus, assembly GCF_024323335.1. NCBI lineage: Eukaryota > Viridiplantae > Streptophyta > Magnoliopsida > Fabales > Fabaceae > Lathyrus > Lathyrus oleraceus. The sequence goes on from NC_066579.1 coordinate 117,525,889, forward strand.
GCACGTAGGAATGAAGAAAATTCTGGGAAAATACACATTGGAATCTAGGGTTCATGTTCATTCATCCCCAAATTCGAATTTCTCAATTTTCTCCCAAAAATGCCAATTGAGCATACCATTGTGATCATCAAACAACATACAACAACAATCCAAACCCTATTTTCATTAATTTGAACTGCACATCAAGAAATCAAAAGAAACATTTTCGAGCACCAAACTTTATCTCAACATATCTTCATGGACAAGCAATCATTTTCAAAAAGGAAAGCATCATGGTACTCAGCATTGAAAGGCCTATTCAAAACATGTGTCAATTTTAGAAATGGTGGAAGTTGAAAACTTACCAATTTGGAGGAGCAGTTGTGTTGCTGATGCTTTTTGATGGAATTGAAGTGAAATAATTGTCCCTTAGAGTCCTAGATGATGAATGATGAGAGTTGTTTGACTTTGTGGATGCTTGGAGTGAAATTCAATGTTCAGCCTCTTTGATGATGAACCAACAAGACAAGGTCAAGGTGTGGTTTTGGTGTTTGACAGCAAAATGAAAATGCATAGCAAGGGTGAGGTTTGAGTGTAGTGTAAAATGCCAAGGTTCTGTTGTGTTTTGGACAGGGTTTTGAAGAATGCAAAAAGCAAGGTGAAGCTTGAGAGAGTGAAAACTCACAGGTTGGTCTGCTGCTGCAAGGTTTTTATGACAGAGAAATGCAAGTGAGGTTTGTTTGCCAAGCAAGGTTGAATGGATGCTTGTTCTACTGTGTTGATGACAAAAAAAACTGCAAATGGCCAAGTGAGTTGGTGCAGTCTTAGGGTGAGGGAGTGTATGCATTTGGTTGCATTGGCAAGGCTAGGTCAAGTTGGTTGGGGTAGGCTGCCATGACAGAGAATGTTGGAGAGTATGGTTTGAGCATTGGCCAAGAGTTGTTCTTGCTGCAGACCGGTTTTGATAGGCCCAAGCAAGGCAGAATTAATGCAGTTAGGAGGAGTCCTCTTCTGCTGCAGAATGTGTTTTCTTTTGGTGAATGCTAGTGGTTCAACATAATGAAAGGTTATGGAAAATGCAATGGCCAGGTTTAGGTTTTGGAGGTTTTGGACATAAGAAAATGGAATGCAAAATGGTAGGGTTAGGTCTGTGTTATTTTGGGCAGAAAGAGTGAGATGCACCTAGCAGGGTAAGTGAATGCTGTCATGTGGTTGTGGCAAGGCCAAGTCTGAGTTGGTTGTGGTGGACAAGGTTTTGGCAGAAAATGCACAAGCAAGGTGAGACTTTTAGGATTAGTGAAAGTGTTGTGGTATGCTAATGGTTTCTCATGACAGAAAAAGAATGGGATTAAGGTCTTGCCCTCCTGTTTTTGAAAATGCCCTTGCCACTTTTCAGCAAAGAGAAAAACCCCTACTGTTGAGTGTTGGCCCTTCTTTGTGTGCCTGTCCCTGGTTTTCTTATGACAGGTGTGTTTTTGTCATGGCCAAGGTAAGGTGTCCGGGATCATCCCCTGCTGCAATGTGCTTTTTAGAATCAGAATGCATTCCCTCATTTGCCTTGGCCAAATGGTTTTTTCTGCTGCCACTGCTATTACTAGTGAAAGCCAATATACCATGCCCTGCTGTTACTACTGTCCTTCAAAAATGACAGAAAAATTGCTTGTACTTTGCTGCATTAAATATGGCATGGTATGGTTGTCCTTTAAGTGCACAGCATGGTGTGTTTTAAGAGGAATGTCAAGAGTGTTTGTAGTTGGTCTTGGTTTGTGGCAGGTTTGTGAAGAAATGGCCAAGGGTTTTCTGGTTGGAAATTCAGTGAAGGTTCTTTGTGGTCTGCTATATGATGTTTGAAAACATTGTGTTTTGGTTCATTATGCTTGGACAGAAAATGCAAAAAAAAACAAACTGACTGCAACTCTTGGATTTTCAAGGCAGGTTTTGTTCTTCTTCTTTTGACAGCCAAAATCCTTGGCCAAGAAAATGAATTGTTTTGAGAATGGGAAGTTGGTCCTTTTGCTGCAGTTTTTTCATGACAGGTGGTCACTACAAACTCTGCTGTCTTGTGTTGCTAGCAGGGTTCAGTTTTGGATGAGTGTGGTTTTGAGCAAGGGCCAAGGTGTTTCCTTTGCTGCAGTATGGTGTGACAGTACAAATTAAGGTGTGGAAGCATGGATGAATGATTGCTTTGTACTCATTTTCCAAATCTTAAGCAAGTGAGGCATGGCTTTATGTACAATTGGTTATTTGGCTGCATAATGAGGCTCTAATGACAGAAGAAATGCTGCATAATTGCTGTCCTTTTGAGGTACAAGGCAAGGCATGGACAAGTATGGTTAAATTGTACCTTTCTTACAATTCAAGCAACCAAGCATGATTCACATGTGCTGCATAATTTGACTTTGCAAACACACTTAAAATGATATTTATGAGCTGTTCCAATTGGCCAAATGTTGAAAACATGTTTAAATCAAAAAGTCAACTCTTGGTCAAACTTACATTTAAATGAAAAAGGTCAAAATATGCCATTTTGATTGGTGAAGTTTTGGCACATGAAATTTATATTTTGGAAAGAGGGGATCAAATGTGACTTGTAGGAAAAAACCCCACCAAAATTGGCCAAACGGTTTGGGAGATATGGCCCTTTGAAGTTCAAGATTTTCGGAAATCGATTCGATCATAACTTGCCAACCACACATGGGAATTGAGAGTTCTAGGACTTTTTGGAAATGGGAGAACAAGATCTTCAACTTTCATGTTGGGCAAAAATTCATTTGAGGCTTATATCATGATGTAAGTTTGAGGATCAAAACTTTCCATTTTTGGTAAGTTTCAGTTACAGGCCCAGTTTCCACTTTGGGAAATTGTTGATCTGGCTTCAAATTCTTCCATGATGGTGTTTGGCATGATATATGATGACTATTTGGACATGAATGAACTCTCACAAACCAATTCCAATCATCAAATCACTGATTAAATGGACAGTTGACCAACAGTTGACTTTTAGGGTTTCTGCCTGATTGTGCATTGACTGATGACTTCCAAACCCTAATTCCTTGAGAACTTGACTTCAAATGATGTCCCAAGTTGTACGAACTCTTGATTATTGACCATGGTGCCCAAATTCCACAAGAATGGCCACCATCCACTGCTTTGACTGACAGTTGACTTTCTTTGACTTTTGACTGTCTGTGTATGAGCTGATGATCTCCAAGCCTTCAACCCTTGACCTGAACACTTCAAATGAACCTCCAAGTCATGTGAACTTGTTGGACCAACCCCAAGGCCTTGATTCAATGAGAAATTCCTTTGCTTGCTTGGTTGACTGATCAGGAGATTAGTTTGACCTAATTCTTGATTGCTTGCTCTTGGGGCAACTGAGGGACAATGCAAATGCTATGCAATGGATCATGATATGCTATGACCCAATATGAAAATGTATGCATAATGATAGGTGCAAATTTGAGGTGCTACAGCTGCCCCTATTCAATCAGCTGGGAACCTGAACGGATGAGAGCAACGGCTGTCAGACTTTCAGGGTAAACAGGGATTGAATACCAAAGAACCGTAGAATTTGCACAGTACTGGATATGATACAAGAAGAACCACGTCATTTACCGATGACGCCTGCAATTGACAACTTCAGAAAAGCAAAACCATTTACCGATGGTTGGAGAACTGGAAACTTGATATTTACCGATATCAACTTCAGCATGACCATTTACCGATGGCGGCTGGGGAAAACAAACTTCTGAAAAGCAAAACCATTTACCGATGGTTAGAACTTGATATTTACCGATATCAACTTCAGCCAGACCATTTACCGATGGCTGCTGGGAAACAGATTTGATGTAGAAAGGAAGCAAGACCATTTACCGATGGTGGCTTCAAAGAAACTTTGACATTTACCGATGTCAACTTAGCAAGACCATTTACCGATGGCTGTTGCAACTGGGAATTCGATATTTACCGATATCAAGGAAAAACGGGGCCATTTACCGATGGCGTCTCCACTTGGGGAATCAGACAAGACGTTTACCGACGACTTCTGGGGATTTTGATTTTATTGACCAGACATTTACCGATGACTGGGATGAGACTCGATGTTTACCGACATCGAAAGATGATGTTTACCGACATCAAAAGAAATGACCAGACATTTACCGATGACTGGGATTGAGAAATTTATTGGGGAGATACAAATATTTGCAACAGGAAACCGGGTAGGACATTTACAGATGACTCTACTGGGGATTTCTAGTTGGGGAATTATCAGACATTTACCGATGACTGAAGGAAAAATTCGATGTTTACAGACACCGAAACAATGGTGTTTACTGACATCAAAAATGACCAGACATTTACCGATGACTGGAGAAAATACTCGATGTTTACAGACACCGAAACAATGGTGTTTACCGACACCAAAAATGATGACCAGCCATTTACTGATGACTGGAGAGAAAACTCGATGTTTACAGACACCGAAACAATGGTGTTTACCGACACCAAAAATGATGACCAGCCATTTACTGATGACTGGAGAGAAAACTCGATGTTTACAGACACCGAAACAATGGTGTTTACCGACACCAAAAGAAGAGACACACGCGGGTGCTGATATGACACTTACTGGTATCACAAGAACGACATCTTTGATATGTCAAGGCAAGGCTGACCACTTGCTGGGGGTCTCACTGAGGAGAAACAAACTTTCTGCCACCATCGGGTGAGGAAATAAACCTCTGTCACCATCGGGTGAGGAAATAAACCTCTGTGGGGAATAAACAATTCTGAATGCTGTCAAGAGCAACTGTAGCAGTCTTGCTGTGCTGATGTTGAATGAAATGATCCGCCTCTGCCGGGGATACGGTCTGGTGAAGTTAACACATGAATGCATATGTTTGAATTTTTCTATGGCGTAATGCTTCATTTATGAATGGAAATGCTACGCAATTTGAGGATGCAATGATTACTACATGCAAAATGCAAATGAACTCTGGCTAGGGAGCCAACATGATCAGATACTCTGACTCTGTGGGGAGACTCCTCTTTGGGGAACTACTCTGCGGGGAACTCTGCTTGAGGAATGGTAAAGTGACTTCACACTCATGTTTGAAGAGCAGTACTGCTGCTGGGGAAGGGTAAACTCCGCTAGGGATATCCTTCAGTCCACGGATAGGATAAATGCTGGGGGTAAATTCAATGAACCCGCCTCACTCGGGGAGGAAATGGCAAATACAGGCCTGTTGAGGATAGGCAATCCTTAGATCTGTTGGGGAATAGAAGGCACTATCCACAGACGTCTTCGCAGGGGAACAAAAGCTCTGATAGCTTCCAAACTTGCTTGGGGAAAACATATCTGCTGAGGAAACGTCCTCACAGATGCCAACCTGAAAACAGTACAACAAAATGCCCCCAGGGGATACATGGACAAGATACGCTCAAGTGTCCTCAACGTTCAAAATGATTTTCAAATGTTTTATCATTCTGCACATTGTTGTGTAGCCTTCATGTTTTTTATATGCAATGCTTATCAACAATTCGGACATTTTGCAAACAAAACAGTAAAAATAAAAACAAGAGCTATTTATTTGAATAACGAATTTTTATTGATTGAAAATGTGCCTGAAGAGGCAAATACATTAGGAAGCAATTCCTAGAAAGAGGTAATTGCGTACAAAAAGGAAAAAATCTATCCTAATGGCAATGTGAACACGGCATCCACTATTTCCCAATTCTGTTATAACTCACAGATCATCAGTTTTCCTCCCAACTCCTTGCTTTCTGAGAAGAATGACTGGACGGATCACATCTTTCGAGATGGCAGACGACAAAGCTTGATGAAGTACAGACAACTCAGACTGTAGTCTTCGCTTTAATCCCTAATTTTTGCCTGGATCGCCCTTTCGGGTTTTCAATCCACCGGGATACCCATTTTTGCCTAAGCCGCCCTTGCGGGTTTTCGACTTACCGGGTGTACGAATTTTTCATTTTTATCCCTAATTTTTGCCCGAACCTTTTCTTTCTGTTTTTTTTTGGTTCGCCGGGATGCCCTTTTTTTGCCTGGACTCTTTTTTTTGTCCAGCGGGTCAATTTATGCGAAGTATTTTTTGACTACATCTGAGTTGACAGGAGACGGAAAATCTTCACCATCCATAGTTGTAAGCATCAAGGCTCCACCGGAGAAGACCTTCTTCACAACATACGGACCTTCATAGTTAGGAGTCCACTTGCCCCTGTTGTCTGCACCGGGAGGAAGGATCCTCTTCAAAACTAAATCACCGATCTGAAATGTCTGGGGACGCACTTTCTGATCAAAGGCTCGCTTCATCCTTCTCTGATACAACTGTCCATGGCATACAGCTGCTAACCGTCTCTCCTCAATAAGGCTCAACTCGTTAAACCTTGTTCGAATCCACTCGGCTTCGTCCAGCTTGACATCCAATAAAACTCTCAGAGAAGGAATCTCCACTTCAACAGGTAGGACAGCTTCCATACCATACACAAGGGAGTAAGGGGTTGCCCCGGTCGACGTACGTACTGAGGTACGGTACCCATGCAAAGCGAAAGGCAGCATCTCATGCCAATCCTTGTACGTAACGACCATCTTCTGCACAATCTTCTTGATATTCTTGTTCGCCGCTTCTACAGCACCATTCATCTTCGGTCTGTAAGGAGAAGAATTGTGATGTTCAATCTTGAAATCTTTACAAAGCTCTTTCATCATCTTGTTATTGAGATTCGAACCATTGTCAGTGATGATTCTCTCAGGAACTCCATAACGACAGATGATTTCTTTCTTGATGAACCGGGTAACCACTTGTTTGGTAACGTTAGCGTAAGAAGCTGCTTCTACCCATTTGGTGAAGTAGTCAATCGCAACCAAGATGAAGCGATGTCCATTCGAAGCAGTAGGCTCAATCTTCCCAATCATATCAATGCCCCACATGGCAAACGGCCAAGGCGAATTCATGATATTCAGAGGACTTGGTGGTACGTGCACCTTATCAGCATAGATTTGACACTTATGGCACTTCCGAGCATACTTGAAACAATCGGATTCCATAGTCATCCAGTAATAACCCGCTCTCAATAATTTCTTAGCCATTGCATGTCCGCCGGCATGAGTACCGAAGGAACCTTCATGAACTTCCTGCATTAACATGTCTGCCTCAGGTCCGTCCACGCATCTGAGCAAGACCATGTCAAAGTTTCTCTTATACAGCACATCATCCTGATTCAGATAGAAGCTTCCAGCTAGCCTCCTCAGGGTTTTCTTGTCATTCTTCGACGCACCTTCAGGATACTCCTGAGTCTTGAGGAAATTCTTGATGTCATAATACCACGGCTTCTCATCGGTCACAACAGTCTCGGCTGCAAACACATATGCAGGCCTCTCGAGTCGATTCACCGCAACATGTGGCACGTGATTCCACCAATGAACTTTGATCATGGAAGACAAAGTTGCCAAAGCATCAGCCATTTGATTCTCATCCCGGGGGACATGATACAACTTCACTTTCTTGAAGAACGTCAGTATTCTTCTGGTGTAATCTCTATACGGAATCAAATGCGGCTGATTCGTATTCCAATCTCCGTTGACTTGATTGACCACTAAAGCTGAATCTCCAAATATGTCGAGTGTTTTGATCCTCAGATCAATGGCTTCTTCTATCCCCATGATACAAGCCTCATACTCAGCTTCGTTGTTGGTGACGTCAAACGTCAATCTGGCAGAAAAAGGTATATGAGCACCTTTGGGATTGATCAACACTGCCCCAACACCATTACCGTTCATATTCACAGCCCCATCAAACATCAGTGTCCACTTGTCATCCGGATCCGGTCCTTCCTCGACAAGAGGCTCTTCGCAATCTTTCATCTTAAGATACATGATGTCTTCGTCAGGGAATTCAAACATCATAGGCTGATAATCTTCAATCGGTTGTTCGGCGAGGTAGTCTGACAGAATACTACCTTTGATGGCCTTCTGTGACGTGTACTGAATGTCATACTCTGTTAGAATCATCTGCCAACGGGCAACACGTCCGGTGAGAGCTGGTTTCTCAAAGATGTACTTTACTGGATCCATCTTAGAAATCAATAAGGTAGTATGGTTCAACATATACTGTCTCAGTCGGCGAGCAGCCCAGGCCAAAGCACAGCAAGTTTTCTCGAGCAGTGAATATCTTGTTTCACAGTCGGTAAACTTTTTGCTAAGGTAGTATATGGCATGCTCTTTTCGACCAGACTCGTCATGCTGTCCCAATACACACCCCATTGAGTTCTCAGTCACTGACAGGTACATTATCAGAGGTCTCCCTGGAACTGGAGGTATAAGGATTGGAGGTTTCTGTAAATACTCTTTAATCTTGTCAAAAGCTTTCTGACAATCATCATTCCACTTGATCGCTTGATTCTTTCTAAGCAGTTTGAAGATTGGTTCACATGTAGCAGTTAGATGAGATATGAACCTTGCAATGTAGTTCAACCTCCCTAAAAACCCACGGACTTGCTTCTCCGTCTTCGGTTCAGGCATCTCTTGAATAGCTTTGACTTTTGCTGGATCAACCTCAATCCCTTTCTCACTGACAATGAAGCCTAAAAGCTTCCCTGATCTCACCCCAAACGTACACTTGTTCGGATTCAACCTCAGCTTGAACTTTCTCAACCGGTCAAACAGCTTCTGCAAATTAACCAGGTGCTCCTCTTCTGTCTGCGACTTTGCAATCATATCGTCTACGTACACTTCAATCTCTTTGTGCATCATGTCATGAAAGAGAGTCATCATTGCCCTCTGATAGGTAGCACCAGCATTCTTCAGCCCAAATGGCATCACCTTATAGCAGAACGTGCCCCAAGGTGTGATGAATGTCGTCTTTTCCATGTCCTCTGGCGCCATCTTGATCTGATTATACCCAGAGAAACCATCCATGAAAGAGAATACCGAGGATTGAGCCGTATTATCAACCAATACATCAATGTGAGGTAATGGGAAATCATCTTTCGGACTCGCTCTATTCAAATCCCGGTAATCGACACACATTCTGACTTTACCATCCTTCTTCGGCACATGAACGATGTTGGCCACCCACGGTGGATAACTGGTAACGGCCAGAAAACCTGCATCCCACTGCTTCTGAACTTCTTCCTTGATCTTAGTTGCCATGTCAGGACTCGTTCGACGAAGCTTCTGCTTAACCGAAGGACATCCTTCCCTAAGAGGTAATCGATGCACCACAATGTCTGTATCTAACCCAGGCATATCTTGATATGACCAGGCGAATATCTCCACATATTCTCTCAACATCTCAATCAGCCTCCTCTTGACAGAGTCCTCTAAAACAGCCCCAATCTTGATTTCTCTTTTGTCGTCCTCAGTACCCAGATTAATAGTTTCCAGCTCCTCCTGATGAGGTTGGATGACCCTTTCCTCCTGCTTCAGCAATCTGGCTAATTCTGCAGGGAGTTCACAGTCTTCCTCACTCTCCTCTTCAGCTTGGTAGATGGGATTGTCGAAATCATACTGAGCCATAACAGGACTGTTCATAGTGAATGCCATAAGATCGCTTCTGCATGTTTTATGCTTTGTTTTTAGAAAAAGAGTTCAATAAAGTCACAAAAACAAAAAACATTGCCATTTTTATTGTTTTCGAAAAAGAAAAATGAAAACAGAAAATAGAAAGACAAGGATCACAAAGTTTGTTCAAAAAATGTCCTTCATTAATGATAATCATTAAAACATGATGAGGCCCTACAAAAATGAATCACTACGCCTTGGGCAGAACGTAGGATTTTCATGCAAAATGACAAAACAACAGAAAATTACTCTGTCAGAAGAGTAACTTGAACCACTTCTTCAGCCGTCCAGTTGTTGATAGACCCCCCTGGTGCACACGGGCGAACCCAGTTGTCCAAATCATAATCACTGTCACAGTCTTCACTACCGGTTGCAGAAACGTCGCCATGATTCATCAGCCCAGCGCTGGTAAAAGTACTCGGACCCGCTTGACCATTCTGCTCCGCTCGGAGAGGCTCATAACCAACACCAAATTTGTCTTCTTTAACCGGCAAATCCACCATCTTGCCCCAGCCTTCAGCTTTGCCAGAATCAACAACCTCCTTAGCCTGCTTGTAAGAAATGATTGAAGCACCAGGCTTCTTCTGCTCAGCATACGCCACCTTCTCAAGAGCCACAGTCTCAAACGCCTGGCATAAGGTTTCATGGATCTCGCCATCCACCTCAACATATTTGAACGAGGATAGATGACTCACCAGAATCTCTTCTTCACCGCACACAGTCACAATCTGACCGTTCCAGACATACTTGAGCTTTTGATGGAGAGTCGACGAGACTGCCCCTGCTGCATGAATCCACGGACGCCCCAACAAACAACTATAGGCGGGCTGGATGTCCATGACATAGAAGATGATATCGAATACCTCAGGACCTATCTTCACAGGCAAGGTAACTTCTCCGCACACAGAACGTTTGGAACCGTCGAAAGCACGAACGATCAGGTCGCTGGGGTTAAGCACAAACCCTTCTGCATCAATCTTCCTCAGAATCTACTTAGGCAACACATTCAACGACGACCCGGTGTCTACCAATACGTGAGACAACACTGCCCCCTTGCACTCCATGGTGATGTGCAAGGCTTTGTTATGGTTTCGCCCTTCAGGCGGTAAGTCCAAGTTGGTGAAACCCACACCATGCCTGGTGCTCACATTGGCCATCACACCCTCCAGTTGATTGACAGAAATCTCTTGAGGTACGTAAGCCAGATTCAACATCTTCAGCAAGGCATTACGGTGTGCCTCAGAGCACATCAACAGTGAAAGTATAGAAATCTTGGACGGAGTTTGATTCAACTGGTCTACAATCTTGTAGTCACTCTTCTTGATTATTTTCATGAACTCCTCCACGTCCTTCTCAAATGACCCCTCGGGCGCTTCCTTCTGGACAGGTTCTTCCTCAACCACAGCTTGCTTACCCTTTGCTCTGGCGAGAGCCTCAGCATTATTGTCCCTCAAAGGCTGCGGTGCGAACAGACGACCGCTTCTGGTAAAACCTCCTGGACCCCCTACATTATCCACAGCCGGACCAACAGTTGTAGGAACTCTATTCGGTACACCAATTGTCACTGGAGCTTGATTCACTGGTCTTATCTGACTTTCAGCCCTTCTATAATTGCGGTGAGCATTATCATACTTCCACGGCACAGCTCTACTATTCTCAACAGCCCTTCTTTCAGACGCAACGATAGTAGTTGGAACACTGATGGTTACAGGCACGGGAATGGTAACTGGGGTACCATTTGCTGCAGGTGCACTGACGACCCTTTGTCCACGTTCTTCAGACGGTTTAAAGTAAATGGTGATAGTTGACGCTGTTCCACGATCTTTTACAGCCCTACTGAATTGCAAACAACCTTCATCCATCATACCCTGGATACCGGTCCTCAACTGGTCGCAACCATTCTCAGATTCTGCACAGCCCAAACAATCTTCATCACAGCCCGGGTAGACACCCCCATTCAGCAGACGACCCTTCACAACTAGCAGAGAAGTCTGAACATCAGCAACATTAACAACCAGATCTTCAGCTTCTTTCCCTTCAATATTGTTCACTCTATGCCCACCATGCTGAGGCATAGGGTTGTTTACGACATTAGGCACTGGAGCGAAGTTGATCGCCTTGGCATCGATCAAATCTTGAACCTTGTGCTGGAGAGCTCGACACTTCTCAGTATGGTGGCCTGGTGCCCCAGAATGAAAGTCACATCTAACATTAGCATCATAGCCAGGAGGCAGCACTGTAGGCGGAGCCATTGTACGCAACTCAATCATCCCCAACTTGAGTAGTTCGGGTAATAACTCTGTGTAAGACATGGGCAGAGGATCAAATCTTCTATCAGCCTGCAATTTCTGTCTGGGCTGATAAGGACGTTGCTGCTGTTGTTGTTGTTGCGGTTGTTGAACTCTTGGTTGTTGTTGTTGACGAGGTTGAGGTGCCGGAATAGTCACTGCAGCTACTGGACGATATTGATCTCTGTTAGCATTTGTTCTGTACACACTCCCTCTGTGCTGTACAGCATTGGTCTCTCCTTCTCTACGGCGAGGTGCCCCAGAGAAGGGTTTCTTTAATGAAGACGAGGAACCAGCATCATGGATCCTACCAGCTTTGATTAGACTCTCAGTCCTTTCTCCACAAATGACAACATCAGAAAAACTACCGAACGGGCAACTCCCCATCCGGTCCATAAACACACCTTGAAGAGTACCAATAAACATGTCTGTCAACTCCCTCTCCAGCATAGGGGGTTGAACTCTAGCAGCCAGTTCACGCCACCTCTGGGCATACTCCTTGAAGCTTTCATTGGATTTCTGACAAAGACTCTGCAGCTGAGTCCGGCTCGGTGCCATGTCCATGTTGTGTTTGTATTGCCTCAAAAAGGCCTCACCCAGATCCCTCCAACAGCGGATAGAATCTCTCTTCAATTCCATGTACCAGTCCAAAGAAGCCCCAGATAGACTATCTTGGAAAAAATACATCCACATCTTTTCATCATCGGTATACGCAGAGATTTTCCTGTAGTAAGCCTGCACATGGGTGCGAGGGCAAGAGGTACCGTTGTATTTGTCGAAGGACGGTGCTTTGAACTTGTGAGGGATTCTCAAACCTTCAACCAACCCCATATTGGTAACATCAAAACCGAGAGAATTCTGACTTTCCATAGCACGGATCTTCTCAGCAAGAGCTTCAACTTTGCGGTCTCTCTCATTAACCCTTCCCAGAACGTCTTCGTCTTCACTGAGCAGAGAGAACAAATCCTCTTGTCTGTCAACAATCGGAACAGGATTGCGGGCCGGAGCACGGACTACTCTGGCATTAGCGGCATCTGGAACAATAGGTTGACCGTTGATTCGAATACCCCCTAACTCATCACCTACAGCATAGTTGTTGACGGGTACAGCAGCAGCAATATTGTTATCATCGACTGGGCCTCCCTCTGGCGGAGCATGGTTGATCGGTGGATTTGCAGCCTCTTGTCTCTGAACCATAGCTCGAAGTTCTTCTTGACCTTGCGCAACCCCTTGCATCATATTCATAAACTGGGCCATGCTTGCCTTCATCTCAGCTAACTCAGCTTGAAATTGATCCATACTTCTCTGTTGATTCAGTCTTGTTGAGTAGCGGTGCGGACGTTGATCAGCTATCCTGCCTGAACAGGAACCAAGAGTGAGAAGTCACGATCAAGAACACCTGTTATGCAAAATGATATGAGTAAGATGCTAATGATGCGTATGATGCACATGATATGCTCATTTCTCAGGCATTCAAAGAGCCTGACCCATCCTGAAAAGATGGCAACCTGCAGCGATAAGAGAACAAATAGATACCAGGGAATGCTGACATCCTTATACATACATAAGGGTGAAAAGGCATACAGCCAATGTCAACAGAATATCTGAATGAACAACGTACAAAGAAAAAGAATCCCATCCAACAAGCCTGGAGGTGATTCTCAACAAAAGATCCAAGAGATGGCCTACACGCAAATGAATCCCATCCAACAAGCCTGGAGGTGATTCTCAACAAAATACAAACAGAGATACAAACTAAGACAGACGGTCTTCTGGAATGAGGGTCTTCAGGTAATGGCACTGGTCGATCAACAGTGAGCATTCTGAACAATCTGGTAGAGGGGTGATCTTCTCTTTCAACTGTCTTCTCAGCTCCAAGACTTCTCCTCCAAGGTGGTCCTCTGATTTCTGTCTCAACTCTACTTCCTTCTTCAATTGGATGTCTTTATCTCTGAGTTGCTTCTCCAAGTCTCTGATTTTCTTCTGATAGTTGACTTCTGCTCTCTGCAGTCTCAAGCGCTCCCGGTGTTCTGCATCTAACATAGACTCCATCTCCTCATATGACCTCTTCTTACCTCTTGCTCTGCTAGCATCTTCTCCTTGCACCTCCCTGAGTTGATGGGCCAAGTGCAGCTTATCAGCTTTGGCTTTGTACAGCTCCATATGGGTGTCTTGCTCCTTCTCTCTCAAACGACGATTCTCCATCAGGGCTTGCTTATAGTGCTCAACAGGTACACTATCAGCAAGGATCAAGGGTGGTTGCTCCTGCAACGGCTCCATCCTATCATAGGGTAGCAGTAAAGTTTCCACTCTCTTCTTTACCCAGTCGGTGTAATCAGGCATAGCAACGGCAAACTTCTTCCCTAAGACAGATCCATCCTTCACACCAATAGACTTCCAAGCTCTCCCTATCTGCTCCAATCTAACAGGGTCACTCTGCTTCTCAAAATACACACTTTCAGATACCTCAGCCTCAAGTGGTCTTCCCTTCATTACAAACCCTAACTGGCGAAGAGAAAGAACCGGGTTGTAATTGATGCAACCCTTAGTCCCTACGAGTGGCACATTACGGAATCCTCCACAGCTCATAATGACGTTACGCACATCCATCCGGTAAGATTGCCACCTGATATCATAGGAGGTAAGAGACATAACCCTCTGAGTCCACTTAAGAGTGCTCTGGGTATCCACAAATGGTCCACTAGCTGGCAGAAGAGACAAGAACCATCTGAGCAAAAGGGGGAGACAACACCTGATAGCCCCACCCTTACCATGCCTACTGTGAATAGCATAGTAAGTGTCAGCTAATAGAGTAGGAACTGGATTTCTTCCAATGAAAATACTGACTGCAGCATAGTCAACAAAATTGGGCATACTCGGAAACAAGACGATCCCATATATCATGACGGCCAACTGAGCATGAAAGGCTTCCCAACTCCCCTTCTCTGCTTCTTCTCTAGCTACCCTCAACAGAAACTTCAAAGGCAATCCAACAACATCCCCACTGGACTTCCAACTATCACTGACTTCCTTGATACCCAAGTGGAGAGCTCTGGCAACAACTCTGAAATCAACCTCCTTGGGCACATCCAAGAAAGGAACCTGATGCTGGATAGGAACACCCAACAGAATAGAGTACTCCTCGAGAGTAGGCGCCAACTGATAATCCTGGAAAGTGAAACAATGAAGCTCTGGGTCGTAGAACTGTAGAAGAGTCTGCAACGGCACCGGATCAACTACCATCTTCAACAGTGTCAGAATATCTCCATACTGATCAACAAACCCCTTCTGGTTACTACTGGTCATAAGGTTACTCAACTCAATCAGAGGCGTCAAAGGCTCACGGTGAAAGCTGTAGGAACAAGTCTTCCGCTTCAACTCTGGGACTGTTGCCATCTCTATCAGTGAACAAGCTCTGGAATGTACCTGAGAAATGATATGCATGCAGAGATTAGTTTTTTTTTTTTTTTTTTTTTTTTTCTTTTGATTTTTTTTTTTTTTTTCATTTTTTTTTTTTTTCAATGCGTTTCTTTTGAAAAATAAATATGCTATGATGCACATGATGCAGACATGGCTGGCTGGTTGTGCAAACTCTGATACTAGGTCGAAGCTTCAGTCAAAATCGGAACATAAATCCCACTCAAGGTTAACTGAACACTGTTTGAACACAAAGTCACCATCAGAATCAAGTCACCAACAGAACCGAGTCACCAACGGTACCTGTAATAATGAATAACCCTTCCCCACTCACGGGTGTAGTCTAGGCCAGGGTAAAGCTTGAGAGAAACGCAGTATAAATAACCTTTCGCAGAATACTGTCATATACACACCCGAAGTATGTAACGACAGCATCCCACCAGGGTCTGAACTGCTCGTGATATCAATGTTCCGCTAAGTGGCGCCATACCACCCGCTTCCCATGAATCACTCTATTCCTAGATATCCTAGATTGCACTCATGGTCTGGGTATTGGACCTTTTACCTCAACTGACTCTCCCCCCCACACAGAGAGAAACAAACAACCAGCCAGGTGAACAGATGAATAAATGCAAACATTAATGCAAACATAAATGCAAACAATAGACAATGAATGCAAACAGTAAATAATGAATGCAATAAATAAACACAGCACAAAGCAACCAAAACCCTAACCTAGAGAGCGCTAGGAGAGACTCGCTCAGGGAAGATGGACCAGCATAGGTCAACTTCTCTATAGTCCCCAGCAGAGTCGCCAGCTGTCGCATCGCGCGAAAAACCGGCGGGAAAAGAAGAACAACAGAGCCGCCACCGTGCGTTATTTATCCCAAAAGAGGGAAAGGAAACGCTCAGAGTAAACCTGGGAAAGAACATGGTCTCGCGACCAAAGAGAATGGGTTCGGGAGTCGGTTATGCGAAGGGAAGGTATTAGCACCCCTACGCATCCGTAGTACTCTACGGGATCCACGCACACTAGAAAGGAAGATTGGTTGCTAAACACTGCTCAAATATTCACACACACTGGCTGAAAGAGACAAAAGAGACTGACTGAAACTGAACTCGGCAGGATATCGCATCCTGGGCCTACTTAGTCTATCAGGCATAGACATCAGAGTCGAAGTAGTTCGGACTGGGGAAACGACACATGCTCGCTAGGATATCGCATCCTATGCATACGTATCTTCTCGGACGAGAGAAGAATCAGAGCATTCGTAGCTCGGCTGACACGCACACAAACAAGATAAAGCAAAGGCAAACATGGAGCCCGACTGCCAATCACTGGACTTATGTCAGCATCCGAACCTAAACGCACACAAGAAGGCAAACATGGAGCCTGAATGCCAATTGCTGGACTTACATCAGCATCCGAACCTAAACACACGCAAAGAGGCAAACGTGGAGCCCGACTGCCAATCACTGGACTTACATCAGCATCCGAACCTAAACAACACAACAGATAGATAGGGAGTCGGGGACTCAGCCTATAACTGTCAAACAAAAACAAACAGACAGACAGCAAATGCTAAGGAGTCAGGGACTCGAGCCTAGCAAAGGTCAGACAACACACACAAAAAGAAAGAAAGGGCGCCCAGAGAGATCAGCTCAATCTCCTGCCTACATACTTCATCTGGTGTGAAGATCAGGGCGATGTAGTTCGCCTACGCAGGGATAAAGGACTAGCCTAACCAGATAACAGAGGGAGACACAACTCTAGGGAGACTACGACTCGAGCCTAGATGTTGTCATGCAAAATCAACCCTAAGTTAAGGTTTCTAGCTAAATGGCACAAGGGCCAACCTATCCTAAGCATGGCTCACACAGGAAGCAAGCCACACACACTTAACTTGCACAGGGAGCAAGCCAAGCAAAACCTACTTGCACAGGAAGCAAGTCTAAACTAATCCTAACTTGCACAGGAAGCAAGTCAAACTATCCTAACTTGCACAGGAAGCAAGTCAAACTATCCTAACTTGCACAGGAAGCAAGTCAAACTATCCTAACTTGCACAGGAAGCAAGTCAAACAATCCTAACTTGCACAGGAAGCAAGTCAAACAATCCTACAAGCACAGATAGCACACGCTATACACAAACAAGTGGCTCAAACAAGGGTTAGGTTTTAGTCAAGGGGTCATATCAACCTCAACAAACAAACCTCTGGAACTGGGTGAATGTTGCTCTTAACCTTGCCATTGAGGGGCTAAGGTGAAGCAGATGAAAGGATGAAGTGAGGATGAGACCTCACAGCTCTTATCCCTGGCCTGGGAGAGCTCAAGACAAGAATGTGTGGGTTCAGAAAGTGGGAACCCTTCTACACATTAAAACTGACTCAACTGTACAATGGTACAAGATCTTGGGTTTGTATCTGCAATGCATCAACACAGTGGTGTGAGCAAAGCGGATGACACACTGAATAGTGGGGGATAGATTGCATATCCCTACCTTCCACCAATTGCCTCATTGAGGTCTTTGACTCTATGCAAGGATAAAGTTAAACATCCACAAACATTGCCTCTTAAGGAGGGCTTCAGACAGTTGCCTGGCCAAGTAACAGGCCAGGTCTTCCAGACTACATGAAGACAAAGAGACATACCTCAATGCAAATTGCTTATACAAGCAAAGCAAAGCAAAAAGTTCACAAGGAACTAAGCAACTAAAGCACCTGAAACAGTCAAGTAGATGTTAGTATGCAACTTCAAACAAAACAAACAGAAACAGACAACAACAGTCCATTAGAGGCACATGGATGTGCAAGGCACAAGGCTTAGGGCATGTGAGCCAAGCCACCTACAAAACAAAGAGGTTAGACAATGATATTTAATCAAGCTCAGTCAAAAGAATTGGCCTTAATGGCCATTTGATGGTCAACCTGAAATCACAAACTCAAAGGTGAGTAACAGGACCACTAGGGCTAGCCTAGGGTCAAAAGTGAATGAGAAAGTCCAAACAGCAAGGGGTAAGTATCCAAAATCATGTTCAAACAAATAGGAAACAAAACCAATTGGGTTCACATTCATATCAATCATCATCATCATTTCATGAACCATTTAGGTCAAAACATGGCAAACAGAAGCTCATAGAAGTCAACAGCAAGACTTGCATCAAAAGCAATCTAAACATTTTCCAAAAAATCACCAAATAAATCATGATCAAACCTAATACATAGCATGGTAAGCATGTCAAATTTCATCCCATTTAGACAAGTGGAAGGCAGTCAATGAAAATCAGAAAGTCAAAGCAAATTTGAACATGCTCAATGAAGTCAACCAATCATGTATCAACTTAGAAAAATCATAAGTCAAGAATGGTGTATGATAAATGAATGGGATCAAAACCATGGCAAAGATGGGGATGTCTAGTTATCTCATGCAAAATTTCATGTCCATCCAATAAAGTATGAGAATTTCACAAATGAAATGGGAACATGTGTCACACAAAGTCAACATTTGACTAGGCAGGGAAGAAAAATCTCAAACAAATGGAAAATAGTTCAAATAAAATCCAAGAAAATTCACAAGTAAACTAGACATACAAGAGTAGGCTCATGCAAAAAATCAAGTCATTTGGAGGTCAAGAAGCATGGCAATGAAAATCATGAAGTTGGACATCAATGGTGTGACACAAATTGTCACACCCTAATTCTAAAAATCATATCTCACAAACCACAAATGATAAATTCACAAACTTTATACCAAAATCACCATGAATGTGTCTAGTTTAAGCACAAAAAATTTGAGAGCCATTGGATACATTCTCATCATTTCACAATTGATTTGGCAAGGTGTACAAAATTTGGTCACATGTCACAAACCCTAAGGCCATTTAAAAACCATTCATCCAAAAATTCTGGAAAAATAATGATAAAAAAGTAGAGATTATGATGAACACAACACAAAAAATCCCATTCAAATTGGATGAAAATTGAAGCTTTTATGATTTTTGTAAGAAGGCCATGAAATTAAATGAAATAATAAAACAAGGATGGCAATTTGGTAATATTATGAGTCACTTAACCAAACACAGTCGTTTTGGCCCTTGGAATGGAATGTTTTGATTGGAAGAGGGAATTTAAGCCATGCAGCACGTAGGAATGAAGAAAATTCTGGGAAAATACACATTGGAATCTAGGGTTCATGTTCATTCATCCCCAAATTCGAATTTCTCAATTTTCTCCCAAAAATGCCAATTGAGCATACCATTGTGATCATCAAACAACATACAACAACAATCCAAACCCTATTTTCATTAATTTGAACTGCACATCAAGAAATCAAAAGAAACATTTTCGAGCACCAAACTTTATCTCAACATATCTTCATGGACAAGCAATCATTTTCAAAAAGGAAAGCATCATGGTACTCAGCATTGAAAGGCCTATTCAAAACATGTGTCAATTTTAGAAATGGTGGAAGTTGAAAACTTACCAATTTGGAGGAGCAGTTGTGTTGCTGATGCTTTTTGATGGAATTGAAGTGAAATAATTGTCCCTTAGAGTCCTAGATGATGAATGATGAGAGTTGTTTGACTTTGTGGATGCTTGGAGTGAAATTCAATGTTCAGCCTCTTTGATGATGAACCAACAAGACAAGGTCAAGGTGTGGTTTTGGTGTTTGACAGCAAAATGAAAATGCATAGCAAGGGTGAGGTTTGAGTGTAGTGTAAAATGCCAAGGTTCTGTTGTGTTTTGGACAGGGTTTTGAAGAATGCAAAAAGCAAGGTGAAGCTTGAGAGAGTGAAAACTCACAGGTTGGTCTGCTGCTGCAAGGTTTTTATGACAGAGAAATGCAAGTGAGGTTTGTTTGCCAAGCAAGGTTGAATGGATGCTTGTTCTACTGTGTTGATGACAAAAAAAACTGCAAATGGCCAAGTGAGTTGGTGCAGTCTTAGGGTGAGGGAGTGTATGCATTTGGTTGCATTGGCAAGGCTAGGTCAAGTTGGTTGGGGTAGGCTGCCATGACAGAGAATGTTGGAGAGTATGGTTTGAGCATTGGCCAAGAGTTGTTCTTGCTGCAGACCGGTTTTGATAGGCCCAAGCAAGGCAGAATTAATGCAGTTAGGAGGAGTCCTCTTCTGCTGCAGAATGTGTTTTCTTTTGGTGAATGCTAGTGGTTCAACATAATGAAAGGTTATGGAAAATGCAATGGCCAGGTTTAGGTTTTGGAGGTTTTGGACATAAGAAAATGGAATGCAAAATGGTAGGGTTAGGTCTGTGTTATTTTGGGCAGAAAGAGTGAGATGCACCTAGCAGGGTAAGTGAATGCTGTCATGTGGTTGTGGCAAGGCCAAGTCTGAGTTGGTTGTGGTGGACAAGGTTTTGGCAGAAAATGCACAAGCAAGGTGAGACTTTTAGGATTAGTGAAAGTGTTGTGGTATGCTAATGGTTTCTCATGACAGAAAAAGAATGGGATTAAGGTCTTGCCCTCCTGTTTTTGAAAATGCCCTTGCCACTTTTCAGCAAAGAGAAAAACCCCTACTGTTGAGTGTTGGCCCTTCTTTGTGTGCCTGTCCCTGGTTTTCTTATGACAGGTGTGTTTTTGTCATGGCCAAGGTAAGGTGTCCGGGATCATCCCCTGCTGCAATGTGCTTTTTAGAATCAGAATGCATTCCCTCATTTGCCTTGGCCAAATGGTTTTTTCTGCTGCCACTGCTATTACTAGTGAAAGCCAATATACCATGCCCTGCTGTTACTACTGTCCTTCAAAAATGACAGAAAAATTGCTTGTACTTTGCTGCATTAAATATGGCATGGTATGGTTGTCCTTTAAGTGCACAGCATGGTGTGTTTTAAGAGGAATGTCAAGAGTGTTTGTAGTTGGTCTTGGTTTGTGGCAGGTTTGTGAAGAAATGGCCAAGGGTTTTCTGGTTGGAAATTCAGTGAAGGTTCTTTGTGGTCTGCTATATGATGTTTGAAAACATTGTGTTTTGGTTCATTATGCTTGGACAGAAAATGCAAAAAAAAACAAACTGACTGCAACTCTTGGATTTTCAAGGCAGGTTTTGTTCTTCTTCTTTTGACAGCCAAAATCCTTGGCCAAGAAAATGAATTGTTTTTGAGAATGGGAAGTTGGTCCTTTTGCTGCAGTTTTTTCATGACAGGTGGTCACTACAAACTCTGCTGTCTTGTGTTGCTAGCAGGGTTCAGTTTTGGATGAGTGTGGTTTTGAGCAAGGGCCAAGGTGTTTCCTTTGCTGCAGTATGGTGTGACAGTACAAATTAAGGTGTGGAAGCATGGATGAATGATTGCTTTGTACTCATTTTCCAAATCTTAAGCAAGTGAGGCATGGCTTTATGTACAATTGGTTATTTGGCTGCATAATGAGGCTCTAATGACAGAAGAAATGCTGCATAATTGCTGTCCTTTTGAGGTACAAGGCAAGGCATGGACAAGTATGGTTAAATTGTACCTTTCTTACAATTCAAGCAACCAAGCATGATTCACATGTGCTGCATAATTTGACTTTGCAAACACACTTAAAATGATATTTATGAGCTGTTCCAATTGGCCAAATGTTGAAAACATGTTTAAATCAAAAAGTCAACTCTTGGTCAAACTTACATTTAAATGAAAAAGGTCAAAATATGCCATTTTGATTGGTGAAGTTTTGGCACATGAAATTTATATTTTTGGAAAGAGGGGATCAAATGTGACTTGTAGGAAAAAACCCCACCAAAATTGGCCAAACGGTTTGGGAGATATGGCCCTTTGAAGTTCAAGATTTTCGGAAATCGATTCGATCATAACTTGCCAACCACACATGGGAATTGAGAGTTCTAGGACTTTTTGGAAATGGGAGAACAAGATCTTCAACTTTCATGTTGGGCAAAAATTCATTTGAGGCTTATATCATGATGTAAGTTTGAGGATCAAAACTTTCCATTTTTGGTAAGTTTCAGTTACAGGCCCAGTTTCCACTTTGGGAAATTGTTGATCTGGCTTCAAATTCTTCCATGATGGTGTTTGGCATGATATATGATGACTATTTGGACATGAATGAACTCTCACAAACCAATTCCAATCATCAAATCACTGATTAAATGGACAGTTGACCAACAGTTGACTTTTAGGGTTTCTGCCTGATTGTGCATTGACTGATGACTTCCAAACCCTAATTCCTTGAGAACTTGACTTCAAATGATGTCCCAAGTTGTACGAACTCTTGATTATTGACCATGGTGCCCAAATTCCACAAGAATGGCCACCATCCACTGCTTTGACTGACAGTTGACTTTCTTTGACTTTTGACTGTCTGTGTATGAGCTGATGATCTCCAAGCCTTCAACCCTTGACCTGAACACTTCAAATGAACCTCCAAGTCATGTGAACTTGTTGGACCAACCCCAAGGCCTTGATTCAATGAGAAATTCCTTTGCTTGCTTGGTTGACTGATCAGGAGATTAGTTTGACCTAATTCTTGATTGCTTGCTCTTGGGGCAACTGAGGGACAATGCAAATGCTATGCAATGGATCATGATATGCTATGACCCAATATGAAAATGTATGCATAATGATAGGTGCAAATTTGAGGTGCTACACATCCGCATCCATATCATCAGAAAAAAAAGAAAATTTTCAAGGAACTCAAAGGAGTTTATTTGCAAAAAATTTCAAACATGAAAAAACCGGGAAAATTTTTCACCTGATATATCTGATGAGATATTCTCATATATGATCAAAATGTTAAAATTTCAAAGTTTGCAAATAGAACCCTCGAGTTCCTTTGAAATAAAAACAAGCATATGCACAAACACTTCATGCATCATTTGCATAAGCGGGTGTTTTGTTCCGGTCTCCCGTCCTGTGGTCTGACCCTGCGATCTTCATTTATTTTGAAGACGCACTTCGCCGGTACTACACCAGAGCCGATTCTTCGAGATTGATGGATCATCTTGAGCAAGAGAGTTGTGGACTCAAAGGAGGAATTTTCCGGACAGAGTACTTTTGATGGACAAATCCCGGGCTGGCATCGGCTATAGTTCTGGGGCACTTAATGAGCAAGGTTTGTTCACAAGTGGAGGATTCATCCATGATGATCAACCTGAAGAGGAAACTGCTGCTATCATTGAAGAAGATGCAGAGGATATGAGCAATTTTGTTATTCCTGGTGGTGTCTGCCACAATTGGGTCGCTGTGGATGTTCCTACAGTTATCCATAGATCAGAGTAAATTTGTTCACTTTGTTTGAAAACCCTTCTCCCATGCCAAAAGGAGAAGTGATGACACTGATGGCAGCATTTAATACAATGATGTTTTCATTCAGTTAATGCATTGTCAAACATTTGTTTTTCCATTTGTTTTTGCTTTTTGCTTTTTGCATGAAATCAGTGATCACAAAAAACCATGAAAAAGAAAACAGCTTTATCATCTGCATAAATGATTTGCTTGTTTAAATACAAAAGCTTTTCGTTATCCAAAATCATTATGCAGGGATTTCTAAACCCATTGAACATAATGATCCAACGCCATCTCCCAAATTTGAATTCCTTGTATTCGAGGCAGAGGAAGATGATGTTGAAGGGGATTCCTGATGAGATTACCCGCCTTCTTGAGCACCCAAAGAAGCTCATTCAGCTGTATCTTGAGAATCAGCAGAACAGTCAAACTGGGGCATTGCAAGTGCAATCAAAAAAGAAAAAAAGAGAAGAGGGTGAAAAAGATGAAAAATCAAAAATCAGCAAAAAAAAATTTCAAGATTTCTTCAAAAGAAAAAAGAAAAATTATACCCTCAAGTCCCTAGTTGACTGATGCTGAATGGATTCAGAGTCGTTACGACCAGTTGAATTTGATCGAAGAGAAGCGATTAACTGCCATGTGTCATGGTCAGTTATATCAGCAGAGAATGAAGAAAGCATTCGATAAGAAGGTCAAGCCTCGTGTGTTCCGAGAAGGTGATCTTGTGCTCAAGAAAGTCTTGTCTTTCGTGCCCGATTCCAGGGGCAAGTGGACTCCAAACTACGAGGGTCCATATGTTGTTAAGAGAGCCTTTTCAGGCGGAGCTTTGATGCTTACAACAATGGATGGGGAGGATTTCACTCGTCCTGTGAATTCGGATGCAATCAAGAAATACTTTGCCTAGTAAAAAAAAAGTATATGCAAATGAAAAACAGAATAGCTTGCTAAGTTGAAAACCCGAAAGGGCGGCTTAGGCAAAAATGAGCGTCTCGGTGGAGAACCCGCAAGGGTAATCCAGGCAAAAATCAGAGACTTGAAAAAAAAAGCATATTTGTATCCCGCTAGATTGAGTACCTCACCCTGGGGCAATCTAGGCAAAAATTAGGGATTTGGCAAGTAACTGCATCCTGACAAGACTTTCTGGTCACCAGCCGTCTTTTCGTCAGAGGTTCTCGATTCGTCGTTGACTGAAGCTTCGCATACATCGAGATTCAAATTGGTAGAGAAAGGATCATTATGTTCAATGTATCCCTCTTCCAATATATATCACTGATTTCAAATTTGTACATATCTATAGAGTCTTGCCATTTGCAGACTACCATTCCATCAAATAAAATTGAGCTTTTATCCAATTATTTGCACTCTTATTTGTTTCAATTCAACAAATGTTTTGCATGTTTTAATTGATAAAAATATCATTGTTTTAAAAAACAGAATCTTTCAAAGAGTATTGTTTTAAACAAAGTGAACATTCACTATGATAAAAGGATACTTAAAGAATTTCTCAGTGCTCTCCCAAGGGTGGCATGGTTTCCAACAGGTAGGACATTTGTTCATACTCCTGGTTTGGTTTGTATCCTTCTTCTCCAGATTTGGTTGTTGGGGTTGTTCCCCAAGCAGAGATTTGTTATTGGGGTGGTTCCCTAAGCAGAGCTTCTGTGGATTTTGACTCCCCGAAGCAGAGTGGTGTGTTGAAGACTCGGTCTGTTCTCCAGCAGTAGTCTCTCCCCGGCTTGATTGCTCAGGTGTTCAGGATATTTGTGGTTAGTGGGTTGATATCCCCGTATCCCGTATTTCTCCCCAAGTGAGTTGCCAGCATAATTGCAAGTCGAGTTGTTGGTGGGGTTGTTCCCCAAGCGGAGTGTTGTTGAAGACTCGGTTTTCTCCAGCAACAGTTTTCCCCGGCATGGATGCTTTCCTTGTGGAAGATTCGACGGTTGATGGTTTGCCACCTTGGTGCCTCGCCACTTTCTCCAGTGGATCGCTATCCCCAGACTTTATTTGTCTCCTTGGCACAGTAGAGCTGTTATTGACATCCCCATCGAAGTCGCGAGCAGAGTTGTTGTCACTCCTTCCCAGCGCAGTCGCGAGCGGAGTTGTTTACTTTCTCTCTCTCAAAATGGTTGATCTTCTCAGCAGAACAGGATTTATTTTCCTATTCAGTGGTTGATTGGGTTGATATCCCGGTATTTTCATCCATCTTTCTCCAGCATTTGTCTGCCGAGCGGTTGTTGTGGCGGTATTGCCTGTTGAACCTCCTTCAATCCCCGGTATGGTCAGTTGATGGCTCCGTCATCCAGAGATGGTATTGATTTCCTGATTACTCTTCGATCCTCAGTGGAGCGGATTTTGTTGCAGAATCTGCTGATGTGATCCATCAGATGTGTGTTCGCCCCGAGTAGAGTGGTTTGTTGCAGAATCTACTTGTTTGGTGTTTTCCTTCCTCAGTGGGTTGTTCCCCAAGAGAGTAGCTGACAGTATCCCCAGTAGAGTTGCTTGTGCAGCCAAACTCTATCCGGTGACCTTTGCTCCCTCAGTGGGTTGTTCCCCAATGGAGTTATGTTGGATCCGTTTACATAGCAGTGTTTGCTAGGATCCCCTGCAGGACTTTGAGATTTTCTCTTGTTCGCCAACAGATTTGTCTTTGTGGCTCTTTGCCTGTCGTGACTTTCTGTGCCCCAGTTGGGGTGATCGCTGATCCATTGCTCAGAGATTTGGTATTCTCCAGATATCCCTGATTCTTTTGCTTCTGCTTCCCAGCAGTACCCTCAGATCTTTGCTTTATGGCATGTAGATCTCCAGCAGAATTGGCTTTCCAGTTGGTTTTCCCCTGGAAGTGTAATACCGGACGTTTGATTCCTGGACCTGTTGTGTTAGAAATGTCTGTCTTGTCAGCATTCATCAAGCATAAATCACGCATATTCATGCATATTCATGAAACATTCAGATATTCATGTTGCATTTTTGCCATATATCCTTTGTTTGTTGTTCCCTGCTAGGGTGATATAGATCTTTATAGATCTCCCTAAGCAGATGTCGGGTGTTAAATCTCTCTATATAGAGTCAACCCATAAGCAGAAAGTGTCTGTCTTTCCTTCTGCGGTTCCCCACTGAGATATACCCTCGTGGATGACGGTTTCTTCCGTTTCCTCCCAGCATATATATTGGGATGGAGTTTTCCTATTGAGTTATATCCTCATAGGACGTGTCTTGATTCGGTCTGTCTTTTCGGAATATTCCCGAATCGGCGTTTTGTCAACTATATCGTGCTTCCCAGTGGGTTGTTCCCCAGCGGAGTTTTCGGGCCTCTACCCTTATACCGGTAGTTGTAAGTCCTATTGTTCCTTTCCTCTTGGCGGAATTTGTGGTTATATACCTTTCATTCCTCCGCAAGAGTCGATTTTGGCCCCTACCCTTATACCGGTAGTTGTAAGTCCTATTTTCCTGGCTTTCTTGGCAGAACTTGTGGTTATATACCTTTTAGTCCCCAGCCAGAGTTGTTGGTCTTCTACCTGATAGTCGGTAGTCGTAAATCCTAATTCCCTACTCTCCAACAGAGTTTGTGGTCTGTTATGAATCTCATTTTTGGTTTCTCGTGCGGATTCATGATTTATTCCATCCCCACGTGGAGTTAGCGGTAGATGTAAACCCTAATTTATGGTTATTCCCACCAGAGTATGGCTACTGCCCTCATACTGGTAGTCGTAAATCCTATCTCTTTTCCCCTAGCAGTGGTAACCTTTGTGGTTCGATCTGGTTGATGGTGGATTTTCTGTTGTTGTGGTTTTATCCCTAACAGAGTTCTATTCCCGGTGGTGATTTATATCCCTAGTGGATTTTGTGGTATTCTACCCTGTATTCGGTAGTTGTAAATCCTTTGTCGCCGTGATTTTTTTGCTCTCCAGCGGAGTTGTATCTTATGATACATGTGGATAATTGCCGGTTGCTAGCAATTTTATCCTTAGCTGAGTCTTTGGTTTCTTACCTAGTAGTCGGTATTGTTAAACCCCTTGTTTCCTCAGCCAGATTTTTGGTCCTCTGCCCCGTATTCGGTAGATGTAAACCCTAATCTCTTTGTGGTTATCTTCATTCGTTATTCAATGTTGATATTCCTCCTTTCTTCTGGGTAGTTGCTCTTGAGTAAGCACTTATATCCCCAGTAATCTTCTGGATCATTGCCGTATGCTTGCAATGTTATCCTCTTTTGAAGTCGCCAGTGGGTCTTTTCGCCGTTTGCTAGTGATTTGTTCCCCGGATCATTGATTGTTTATCAATGTATCCCCAGTTTTGCGGATAATTGCCGGATGCTTGCAATTAATCCCCAGTGAGTCTTCCATTTACCTGTTTGCTTGGTATGATTGTTGCTTTCTGATTGGTCATCTTTATATACCTAGTTGGTATCCCGATGCCTCTCTTTTCGGTCGATTTATCCTTTATTAACCCAGTAACCGGTTGTGGATAATCTTCCATGCGAGTATATTATCCACGTTCTGACGGTAATGGATAATATATCTCATGCACTCTTCAGTTGAAGCCTTTTATGTTTCCTTGGTCGAGTAAGATTCGTTGTTTCCCTTTGCGGAGTCGAATGTTCTTTGTTGTTGGATAATTGTCGGATGCTTGCAATTTATCCCCTTGAGTTGTCTTTCGTTTACCCGGATGCTTGGTAACGATTGTCTCTCTTTTTGGTTAGTCACCTATTATATACTTCAGTATCTCTGGTGTCTTTTCCTTTCGAGTATATTATTCACGGTCTGCCGGTAATGAATGATATGTCTCATGCTCTCTTTGGTTGGAGTCCTTTGTTGATTTTCCCCAGCTGAGCAAGATTCGTATTCTTTGTAGAATCGAATATTTCATCCTTTAACCAGTTTGTGTTTCGGATGTGTGTTTTGGCATATATACCAATTCACGTTGCGGTAGATCACCTATTATATACTTCGGTATCTCTGGTGTTTCTTACCATGCGAGTTTATTATCTACGTTCTGACGGTAATAGATAATATGTCTCATGCGAGTATCTTATCCACGGTCTGCCGGTAATGGATATTATATCTCATGTACTCTTTGGGTTTGTGTCCCCAGTTGAGTAAGGTTCGTTTTCCCGTTGTGGATTCGAATGTCCATCCTCTAAGTTGATTTGCTTTTTCAAGCCCTCCTTTCGGATGATGAGTGTCTTGGCATATATACCAATTCACGTTCTGTCGGTCACCTATTATATACCTCGGTATCCCTGGTGTTCCTTTCCGTCTACTCCCTATTATGACCTTGGTCCCCTGTGGAGTCAGATTTTCCTGAGTTTTATACCCTTTGTAGGTCTTTCTCAGATGTTGGTTGATTGATATCTCTCACCCTTATACCGGTCTTAGATATTCACTCTTCCTGAGTTTGTTACCCTTATACCGGTAACACCTCATTCCTGTTGCTTTTCCCAGGAGAGTCTCTTTGTTAGACAGTCCCCTGCGAAGTTCCTTTGGTGATTTTTACCCTTTTGCTATATGGGCGTTCCCCCAATATATGCATTTCCGGCAGGGAGGTTCTATGTGAATCTTTTCCTGGTCCGAGTCCGGATTTTATCCGAAGTATCCTTCATGGATAACTTGAGTCAGCTTATGTCTTTCCAAAGGATTTGTTTTCCTCTGGAATTCTTTATTTCCCCGGTGAGTCCTTTGCTTCCCCAGAAAGTTCTCCAGTCCGATGTCTGGCATCCCCATTCAGGGTCGTGTCTTGTTCACGCTGTGTCAGTTTTGTTTTCCCTAATCAGAATCGTGTCCTGCTCACGCATTCTTTTTCTTACTATCCCCCAATAAGAGTCTCATTAGAATCTCTGTTCCTGGTGAGTGTATTACTCCGACGGATCGTCTTTTCTTCTGTGTGAACCATATATTCTCCACAGAATTTGTCTTTTGCATGCATACATCTGCATCATGAGGTCTCTTAGGGACCAAAATTTGTCTCATTACTATTATTTAAGCCCATTCTATCGCGTCGATATGAAGATTTCTAAACTTCACTTCTCCGGCTAGAATGACCTTAAATAGGGGCATCTGTAAGACCCCAATTTTGGCCCTAAGATCCCTCATGGCCCATAACATCTCATATCATGGCCTCAAGGATCATTGCATACCCTAGCTTCCCTCCTAGTGGGTGGGATACCTTGTGAGTATGGCTCTTGATCACCAAGCATGTATTGCATTGGTATATCATTGCTTTTCATATGTTTACTAACCAAATGTACAAAAATATTGTCATCTAACCATGTTGCTTGCAGCTGAAGCAATCATCAGTCAATCAGTCAAATCAGGCCTTGAGCATTAGATGGTGACCATTCTTGAAGAATTTGGACACCATGATCATTCACTAAGAGTTAATATAACTTGTGATATCATTTGGAATCAAGATCTCAATTGAAAGAGGTTTGAAATTCATCAGAACATGGCCCAGTCAAGAAAAGTCAACAAAAGTCAAATGTGGTCAACTGTGCATTTAATCAGGGATTGGAAGGTGTGAGATGGTTAGAAAGGTCTCATTCATGTCCATATAAGCTTCATTTGGCATTTCAAGGATCAAGGTTGAAGGAATTGAAGTCAGACAAAAAGTTTCCCAAAATGGAAATGACCTGTAATTCTCACCTGCCAAAAATGGAAAGTTTTGCTCCTCAAATTTACTTCATGATACAAGCTTCAAATCAAAATTTGTCCAACATGAAAGTTGAAGATCTTGTCCTCACCATTCCAAAAAGTCCAAGAACTTGAAAATCCCATGTATGGTTGTCAAGTTATGGTCCAGTGAATTTCAAAAATGACCCATAATCAGAAGGGCATAACTTCCACATGGGGTGTCCAAATTGGGTGTTCTTTATATGCACAAACTCCATTTGACATGTACTTTCATGGTGCATAATTGGATTTCTTCAAAAAAGGTCAATGCAAAAAGTCAAATTTCAACTGTACAGTTAAAAGGACCAGGGGCAAAATTGTCCAACTTGTGAAATAATTGGAATTTTTGAGTGGGGATTTTTGCAACACCTCACAAATGGCATTTGAAACTTGTTGGAATGTTCATAACATGCCAAGGCCTCATGGTTTGAGATTTCACTTTTGAAATGAACTTGAAAAATGAACAAAGTGCCATGACATAGTGAAATTGAGAAATATACATTCAATGGACATGGAACCAATTCCATTAGCTCCTAAATGAGATTTGTGACTTGTTCAAGTTGAGAAATCACTGTTACATTGGTCATAGCCATCCAAGGGCAAAAATGCCAAAATACACACATAAGCTCATTTTGCTAATCACTATTTTTTTGTTAATCTTGATTATGAGTTGGATTAAGAGCATCATATATAAGCCTAATTGTAACAGAAACTGACGACACTAATCACAATTCACAGATCCAAAAGCAAAAACTCTCAAAGTCTCTCATTTTTCTCTCATTTTTTCCATTTTTCACCAAGAACTTTTTGCATCAATTCATCAATTTCTACTAATCTTTGTGCTAGTTCTTGGTGAATTCATCATTTGTAGGTGTTTTCGAAGCTCTGTTTTCAGGTATTGGATCAAGAAGCGCTCACGATTCCAACTGTCCAAGCTTGCTCCATTAATGGTGAATCGCGATTTGGTGCGGTAGAAGCAACCTCCATCGAACCTGAGCATCGTATCCAATTTCATGCAGCTTCTAGTCCATCTGTTTTTGGTCGAGAGGCGCAAAGAGCACGCGAATTATCACTGCCATAGCAAGGTACTCAAAATTCGAGTCTCATGATTCTTTCGATTATCATATGCATGTTGTAGTTTGTTAGATGTAGTTTATCATGCTAGGCCTGGTTTGTGAAACGATGAACAAGAAGGTGTTTGATCCTGCTTCCTGCGTTTCCAATTTGAATTGCTGTTTCCCGCTGGATTGGGCGAACCACAACACGCCAACGCATTAAAACAACACGGCGCCGTTTTGGCCTTGGACTCCATTATTACGAAAATGCCACTCGTTACATAATTAGTTCATTTAGTAATTAAATAAATATTTCAATAAATCCACAAATCTTTAAAAAAATCATAGATTAATCATGCTTAGTCCAAATAATTTGGGACTTTTTTTGTTAGATCCCATTTTTTCTCTAGAATTTTTTAGGCATAGTGATGCAAGTTGTGCCTGGTATTTTTTAGATTGGTTTAGGGATCTTTGTCATGTGTGCTAATTTTATGTGTTTCACCATTTTAATCATAAAATAATCATGCTAGCTCCAAATTAATTGAAAATTTATATGTTGATTCTTAACTCATGCCTGGAGATTTTGATGCATCATTTGTAATTTTTAGACCTCTGGTTTGCTAGATGTGATTAATTCTTTTTGAGTGTGACAATATGTGTCACACTTTGATATGCTGAGTTTATGAATTATTTTTCCATGCTTCCATTAGGCCTATGGTTCTGATTTTTTGCATGAGATACCTTTGACATGTTAACTTTCAACATGAATTTTTGTGGATTTTAATAATCCATTTTCTAATTGATTAGGATTTTTGTTTGCTGCTTAGCATTTTTAGGGCCTTGCTTGTGTAACATTTTTTCATATGTTGCCAAATCCTCATCCCTAATCCTATGAATATGAAATTTGGTGGGGTAGTTCCTAACATGTATAGCTTTCATTTGGCTTTGGTCCCATCCATTTCCCATTTAATATCACTGTTTACCATTTGATTGAAGTTAGTGTACATGTTGTGACCTTAATTTGGTTGTGTTTTTGCATGCCTTAACATGTTGATTTAATTGACATAGCTCCACTAGTCCAAATTGCATGAAAATTGATATGCAGCTTGTTGAACATGTTCTGTTTAGGATATAATTTTTGTGGAATTTACGGTGCTGTTTTGATATTTTTTGGATTGAAATCATTCTGGTTGTTCATATGTGATTCAACATTGCTTACTTTGTCTTAATTTGTGCATAAAATGAGATTAGTGCATAGTTTGGATGTGAGACCAATTGGGATCCCTTTGTAATTGAAATATCTTGGTTTTGATCATGTTTTACTTGCTGTTTTACATTTTTTCCCTCCTTTGGACCCTAGGCTTGGCCTAGTGGTCTTGTTACTTATGTTTGAGCTTGACTTTGGCTTTTCAGGTTAAAAAGCTAATGCCTTAAGGAGGTTGATTCATAATTGAGTTGTTTACTTTGATCATTGTCGACTAACCTATTTGTGTTGTAGGGTACTTGGTTCACATGGACTTGGTGCTATGCACATCATTGTTTGATTGTTGATTGATTCTTATTGTTGTTGTTTTGTTTATGTTGGGATGCTGATTATATTTGACTGATTTCAGGTACCCCTAGTTGCTCAGTTCTCTTAAGAACTTGCATTGCTTTGCTTAAATAGCAATTTGCATTGAGGTAGACTCCCTATTCTTCATGTAGTCTGGAGACCCGGCCTGTTATTTGGCCGGGCAAACTGTCTGAAGTCCTCCTTAAGAGGCAATGTTTGTGATTGTTTATGTTTGTCCCAAGCAGGAAAAGTCCTCATTTGAGGCAATTGGTGGATATAAGAGATATGTAGCCTATCTCCCACTATTCTGTGAGTCTTCTCCTTGCTCCCATTACATGGTTGTAGCATGGAGATCCCAACCCAAGATCTATCGAGTCAATAAAATGTGGAGAGAGTTCCATCTTTCTGAACTCCCACACCTTCTGATATTCAATACTCTCTCTGACCAGAGATAAGAGTGATGAGGCACACCCCTCATATCCTTTCATCTGCTTCACCTTAGCCCCTCAATGGCAAGGTTAAGAGCAACTTGAACCCTATTACAGTTGGCTTTAATGCCTCACCCTTTTGCTTGAGCCTCATTGAATGGTTATAGTGTGTGCTACTTGAATTTATGTGATTGATTACTTGACTCATTTATACATGATTACTTGATTGCCATTGTGCATTTACTATCATTGATTGCCGTTGTGCATTTATCATCTTAGTTTGCCATCAGTGCATGATCAGTTCTTTTGTCCTTGTGACATTGATGTTTTCCCATTGAGGACAATTGTAAGTCCATATTGATTGGCTTTTGTTCCTATGACATGGAAGAGATAGAGTGTAAGACCTCATTGGTCACTCATATCTTCTTTGCTCTTTGTTTGAGCATTGTTGTTGTATGTGAGGATTCATTGTAAGTCCCTGTGATGTGGCATTTGTATTCCTAGGATCATACTGTGGAGGTTAACATGAGTCCAGATAGATTGGCAGTTGACTTCCCTGTCTTATTTTTGTTTTTTTGTTTTATTCTGATGGAGATTAGTGTAAGTCCATAGAGTGGCTTCTGATATCCTTACTTGTTTTAGGAGACAGGTATAAGACCATTGAGTGGCATCCAGTATCCGCTTTTATTTACTTTCATCTGTTACCATGTTCATATTATTGCTCATTTGTAGCCTATTCCTAAGGACCCACTTGAATCATCTTATATATGATTTCAAGAGGTGGACCCTTCTAAGAAGTTTTACATTCACTCTTCTATTCCATTCACCCCATTGTGTCCTAAACTTTTCACACATGTTTTAAAACTTGAAATAAATGTTGTGCAAACATTCTCACCTTCTTTCCAAATTAGAAACTTGGACCTTAAGTCCATGATTTTCCAAACTCCATTTTGTAAATACTTCTTTGAATTGACTTTAATCATACTTTGACCACACTTTGTAAATAATCCAAACCAAATAACTTCACCCATTCAAATGATTTTGTGGCTTTGTCCATGTTTGTTAAGTTTTCATACCTAGCTATAGGTTTGATTTTGTGGCTTTGTCCATGTTTGTTAAGTTTTCATACATTAGCTATAGGTTTGATTTACCCTATAGGTTTTCATACGAGTAAAACTTCTTAGGCTTTTGTTCGCTTTTTAGCCAGTCCTTAGGATAAATAAAAGTGCGGTGGCGACTCTATGTTTATTGTATACTTTGCTTATGATTTAATCGATAGATCATATAGCGACGAATACACCGCTACACATAGCTCTAGCAGATTCTTGGAGAGTTCTATTTTCCTTTCCACCACACCATTTTGCTTAGGGGTAATGGGAGAAGAGAATTCATGTCCAATCCCTTCAGATGAACAGAATTCAGCAAATTTATTGTTCTCAAATTCTTTCCCATGATCACTTCTGATTCTGATAACATGACTCTCTCTTTCTCTTTGAAGTCTTTGGCAAAGGTTTTTAAACACATCAGATTTTTCCCTTATAAAATTTACCCAGGTATATCTGGAGAAGTCGTCCACCACAACATAAGCATACCTTTTTCCACCAAGACTTTCCACCTGCATAGGCCTCATCAAGTCCATGTGGAGAAGTTCCAGCACTTTAGATGTAGTGTCATGTTTGATCTTCTGATGTGACATCTTTGTTTGCTTTCCAATCTGACATTCACCATATACGCTTCCTTCTTCAATCTTTAATTTTGGGATTCCTCTGACATCCTCAACAGATATGATCTTCTTCATTCCTTTAAGATACAGATGACCCAGTTTTTGATGCCATAGTTTCACTTCTTCTTCTTTAGCTATAACACATATTGATGAATAGCTAGTTTCTTGAGGAATCCACATATAGCAGTTGTCCTTAGATATGAATCCTCTCATGATCACCTCATTTTTTGCATTAGTAATTAAGCATTCAGTTTTTTTAAAGTTCACATTGAGACCTTGATCGCATAGTTGACTGATGCTTATCAGGTTTGCAGTCAATCCTTTAACAAGCAACACATTATCAAGGTTAGGAAGTCCAGAGCAGTTCAGCTTTTCAATCCCCTTGATTTCACCCTTTGCTCCATCACCAAAAGTTACATAGCTGGTGACATGAGATTGAAGGTCAATCAACAGATTTTTGCTTCCAGTCATGTGTCTGGAGCATCCACTGTCAAAGTATCAATCTTCTTTGGCTGAGACTCTGAAGGAAGTGTGAGCTATCAAGTTAGTAACACCAACCTTAGGAACCCACTGTTTTCTGTTAGAAGAGATGTGATGTTTGGGTCTAGGTTGATGAGTAGGACTAGGATAACCATACAACCTGAAGCAGAATGGTTTTATGTGACCAAATTTCCCACAGTAATGACATCTCCATCTTTGGTATTTTCCTTTATGTTGTCTTCCCTTGTGATGTTGAGACACCTGATGTGACATATTTGGTTTGCTATCAGAGGGATTACAATCAGGAGAAGATTCATTGAACCCAAGGCCAGTCATGTCTCCTGTCATCTTTCCAGCCTGGAGGATTTTGTCTAAGGTGTCAGATCCACTGTTTAGCATTCTGACATACTTCGTCATCTCATCCAGTTTGGAATTCAAGAAAAAGGCTTCGATCTTCAACTTAGAAATGGTTTCTAAGTGTTCTGTCTTCTCAGCCTCTAGGTGGGTTATCAGTTTCTTCTGATTCTCCACTTGTTGACACACTTCTTCACTTCTGAAACACAACTTCCTGTAAGAATTAGCTAATTCATCAAAGGTTAATTCATCATCGCTAGAGTCTTCATCAGGATCCCACCTCCCAGTCAAGGCAATCACAAGATTGGCAGATTCTCCTTCTGTTTCAGTTTCAGAATCATCATCAGACCAAGTAGCAGCAAGACTCTTCTTCTGTTTCTTGAGATAGGTCCCATATTCAGCTCTAATGTGACCATACCCTTCACACTCATGGCACTGAATTCCTTTGCCCTGTTTGGATTTTTCTTCAGTTTTTATTCTTCTTCTAGCATCATTGGGCCTAATGATGTCAAATGAGTTGTTCTTGACATTAGACTTTGACCTCACATCCATCCTCTTCATGATTTTGTTGAATTATCTTCCAAGTAACGCTAAGTCATTTGACATACCTTCATCAGCATCCTGACTACTTTCTTCCTTTTTATCTTCAGTGTTTGACACAAAGGCTATGCTTTTGACTTTCTTTTCAGATCCATCACTCATTCCCAACTTGAATGTTTGAAGGGATCCAATTAGCTCGTCCACTCTCATCTTGCAGATATCTTGAGATTCTTCTATGGCTGTCACTTTCATGGCAAATCTTTTAGGGAGTGATCTGAGGATTTTCCTCACAAGCTTTTCATCCGACATCTTCTTACCCAGGGCTCTTGAGGAATTAGCACTCTCAAGAATATTCATATGGAAATCATGAATACTTTCATCTTCTTTCATCCTCAAATTTTCAAACTTAGTAGTAAGCAGCTGCAATCTAGACATCTTCACTCTCAAGGTACCTTCATGAGTGGTTTTGAGAATATTCCAAGCATCTTTAGCCACCTCACAATTGTTCACCAGTCTGAAGATGTTCTTATCAACCCCATTGAGTATAGCATTCAATGTTTTAGAGTTTCCAAGAGCTAGTTCATCCTCCTCCTTGGTCCATTCTTCCTCAGGCTTCTTATCAAATGTGACTTCTCCATCCTTAGTAATGAATGGATGTTCCCAGCCTGTTAGAACAACTTTCCAAGCCTTATTGTCCAAAGAGTTCAAGAAGGCTACCGTTCGAGGTTTCTAGTAGTCATAGTTAGATCCATCCAGAATTGGTGGTCTGTTTATAGATCCTCCGTCTCTGTCCATAGTACGAGAAAGTAATGTCCCAAGATCTCACCCAGAACCAGAGCAGGATGCCTGCTCTGATATCAATTGAAATTCTGGTATCAGATATGAGATGTCGAAGGTAATGTCACGACACTAATATCTGAACAACGGATGAAATATAAACAGAATAAACTTATTAAACAATTGAAAAACGACACAGGCAATTATTAACCCAATTTGGTGCAAACACACCTACGTCTGGGGGCTACCAAGCCAGGAAGGAAATCCACTAAACATAATTAGTTCAAAGACTCTCAGTAAACAACTTCAAGTTACAGTCTTTTCACCTAATCTCTACCCGTGTGACTTCTATCTAAGAACTCTTAGATATGAGACCCTACTCACTCCCCCTCAATCACATCAGTGATACTAGAAAAAATACCACAAAGAAAGAAGACACACTTCAAGGACACACACTTGATCTTGCTTAAAAGCTTCAATCAAGTAAACAAATACACTCGTAATTCAAAGCTTAGAGTGGACAAATTTCAACTCAAAACTCAGTCCAATTCACACATCAACAAGATGAATGAATGGATCACAATTCACAAATGCACATTAGGCTAACAACCCTAATACTCACTAACTTCAACGTTCGTACATTCTCTGTCCCATTACATATGGTTTACATGGTCTTTAAATAGAAGCTTTCTGAATGGGCCTGGGCAACATGAAACCCTAATCCTATCTAACGCGTATTCCCTAGGAATTAGTAACAAATCATTCCACTTTGGGAAACAGAATATTTTGGCTTTAAATAGAATTACTCCTTGAATAACGCATGCAATCTCCACATAAGCACACAAAGACTTGCATGAAAAGCGCAACAACAAAACACATAACATTCAGACTGAATGTTCTGTATGCACATGTCTTAACATCGGGTCTGACATCTTGAATAAATCCTGCACAACCATATCAAACAACCTGCAGAAAGCTGATATCACATGTCAAGACTACAAGCGTGACATCTTGTGATAACACTAAGTTTTACCAAAATTGATGCCAATACATAGAACCAACAAACTCCCCCTTAGGCAAATTTTGGCTAAAACAAACAACAGATCACACGATCACAAGAAATCAATCAAAGTATCAGTTCAACAGCAGAAGTAAACATACACACATTACTAGCAAAAATAACAACTAGTAAACACACAAGCGCTTGTACTCAGAACACACCATCTCCCCCTTCAGCAAGCAACAACCTGCTTCACTCAGACAAAACACAGAGAAACCTCCCCCTGTGCCAAACAAATAAACACCAGAAAATTCTCCCCCCATGTATCAGACAAACAGAGCAGCAACAACACAGATACTCATCTATATCATCTATAGCTACTTCTCCCCCTTTTTAGCCAAAAGAGACCAAAGAGACAAAATAAATGTCCATCTAGGGGAGAAATAGAACATTTAAAGTGAGTGTTAAAACTACAAACTCTGAATGCCTTAGTGCAACAAGTGTTGTGAAGGAAAGTGATTTGTGGTACAAAAGATTTGGTCGTCTAAACTTCATAAACTTAGGGCATCTGAATTCAAAGAAGTTGGTACATGGAATTCCTGCAATTAATAAGCCATAGAAGTCATGCAACGTGTGCATGAGAGGGAAGAAACCAAGACTGCCATTTGCATCTGAAATTTCCCCAAAAGCAAAGCATGCTCTAGGTGTGGTGCATTCTGATGTATGTGGACCATTTCCAGTACCTTCACTTGGAGGGAATAAGTATTTTGTGTCATTTATTGATGAGTTCACAAGGATGACATGGGTATCCCTTATAAAGTTCAAACACAAGGTGTTTGTTAAATTTAAGAAATTCAAAATCAAGGTTGAGAATCAGAGTGGTTAGAATCTAAAGATTCTCAGAAGTGATAGTTGAGGTGAGTATAACTCTACAGAGTTCAGAAAGTTCTATGAGGAGAATAGAATTAAGCATGAGGTGTTTGCTATGTACACTCTTCAGCACATGGTCTTGCTGAAAGAAGAAACCGAACTTTGCTTGATATGACAAGGAGCATGCTGAAGGAGAAGAAGCTACCTCACACCTTGTGGGGAGAATCTGTTTCCACCTCAGCGTATGTGCTCAATAGGTGTCCGACCAAGAAGCTGAAGGAAATTGTTCCTTTAGAGAAGTCGACTGGAGATAAGCAAAGTGTGAGCCATCTGAAGGTATTTGGTTCTATTTGTTATAAACATGTTCCAGATGCTAATAGAAGTAAGTTGGATGACAAAAGAAGAGTCATGTTACTTGTAGGGTACCATAATATAAGTGATTATAAGCTCTATTATCCTGTCACTAACAAGGTTGAATCTAACAGAGATGTCATTGTGAAAGAATCAGAAGTGTAGGATTGGAGTAAATTTCAATCCAACTTTGGTGTAATGTTAACACCTGGTTTAAATTTTGAATCGATTTTTGACTCTGAAGAAGAATCTGCCTCTGAAGGTGAGTCAGAATTAGAAGATGATTCTAAAAGTGACTCTAAAGGCGAGTCTGAATCGAAAGGTGAATCTCATTCTGATCCAAATTATGGTGGTAATTCGACTCCAATGGAGATCCAGACTTTGGGAATACTCTGGACTCTGAAGGTGGTCATGCCTCTGAATGTAGCACTTTTGGGGTTCCAGTATCTGATACTATTCAACGTCCGAAGAAGATTCTGAATAAGTTCAGAGATCACAAAGAATCAGAAAAATTCCAAGGAGGTTTGTAGAGTTTGACATGCTGCAAAATATTGAAGTAGACTCTGAAGGTGAAGTCATTCAATGTGCCATGTTAGTAGACTCTGAAGGAGAAATCGTTCAGTATGCCATGTTAGTAGACTTTGAACTAGTCAAACTTCTTCACTATACTCTTAGCATACTTGCTCTGAGATACAAAGATGTTGTCTTCCATTTGCTTAACTTGAAGACCAAGAAAATAAGTGAGTTCTCCCTGCAAGACTCATCTCAAATCCATACTTGATTTGATGGATAAAATATTCCACCATCGATTCTGACATCCCACTAAATATAATGTCATCAACCTAAATTTGTAATACCATGTGTTTTCCTCCATCTATATTCACAAATATAGTTTTTTATATTCCTCCCCTTTTGTAGCCATTATTGACCAAAAACTCTATCAATATTTTATACCATGCTCTTCGAGCTTGTTTTAGACCATAAAGGGATTTCTTTTACTTATACACATGGTCTGGAAAAGTGGGATCAATGAGCCTCTTTGGTTTCTCTACATAGACTTCTTAATTAAGATAATCATTCAGGAAGAAACTTTTAACATCCATTTGATACAATATGAATTTCATCATGCATGAAATTCCTAGCAGTAATCTAATAGACTCAAGTCTAGCAACTGAAGCAAAAGTCTCATCAAATTAAATCCACTCCTTCTATTTGAGTGTACCCTTAAGCCACTAACATTTCCTTGTTTCTTGTCACATTACCACTTCCATCATATTTGTTCTTGAAAATCCACTTGGTACGAATGACATTCATATCTTCAGGTCTAGGAACTAACTCACATACTTCATTCCTTCTGAATTGACATAGTTCCTCATGCATATAATTTATCAAAAATTCATCGGTTAGAGCTTCTTTGACATTCTTAGGTTCAATCTTCGATATGAATCAAGAGTTGACAATCATATTTCTGAATCTTGTGATGAATCTTTCATTTAGATTTCATATGACACTATCAATAGAATGATCCTTCTGTATTCTGATGGATGGTCCTTTGTCGATAATGGTTTATTTAGAATTTTTACTTTTAGTCTTAATGTCAGACCCCTTTTCTGGGACATCTGTTGGGACATATGTCTATTGAGGGAAAATATCATCTTCATCCTTAACATCTTTATCTTAAAGATTATCATCATCGACAACATTTATGGATTCAATCATAGTCTTAGTATGAATGTTATAGACCCTGTAAGCCTTGCTATTGATAGAGTATCCAAGGAATATCCCTTCTTCACTCTTTAAATCCATATTTCTCCTTTGTTCATGACCTGCCTATATGTAG
The DNA here is from genome assembly GCF_024323335.1 of Lathyrus oleraceus. Lineage (NCBI taxonomy): Eukaryota > Viridiplantae > Streptophyta > Magnoliopsida > Fabales > Fabaceae > Lathyrus > Lathyrus oleraceus. The sequence continues at coordinate 117,567,010 of NC_066579.1, forward strand.
AACTTGCTACCAAAGACATGTAAGTATTTAACATTTAGTTTTCTACCCTTCCAAAGCTTATGTAGTGTAGCAATGGTTCCAAATCTAATAGTCACTCGATTGTGAATGTAGCAAGCAGTTTTTTTCATGGCTTCAGCCTAAAAATGATAAGGCAGATTTTTGGCATGCAACATGACTCTAGAATCTTCTTGTAAGGTTTTACTCTTGCGTTCTACCTTATCATTTTGATGAGGTGTGATAGGTACTAAGAATTCATGACTGGTCCCTTTAGTATAGCAAAACTCAGAGAAATTGGAATTCTCAAACTCCTTACCATAGTCACTTCGTATCTTTATAATTTCATTTCCATTCTCCTTTTGGATACAAAGGCATAGATCTTTGAACACATCAAAAGTATCATATTTTTCTCTAGTGAAGTTAATCCATGTATATCTTGAAAAAATCACCCACACATACAAAAACATATATCTTTCCACCAAGATGTTCCACTTGTATAGGTCACATGAGGTCCATATGAACTAACTTTAGGACTTTTGAGGTGACCAGATGTTGGAGCTTATTATGGGACATCTTGGCCTAATTACATATTTGGCAACCTCCATAGATTTTTCCTTCTTCAACCTTCAGACTTGGCAAACCTTTGTTGGCTTTAACAAATATAACCTTCTTCATGCCTTTGAGAATTAGGTGACCAAGTCTTTGGTGCCATAGCTTGGCCTCATCAACTTTGGATAACATACAAGCTGGGAGCTGAGGAATCCACATATAACAATTATTTTTGGATCTTAACCCCCTCATGATAAATTCTTGATATTTGGCGGTGACAAGACATTTAGATTTACTGAAGTTTTCATTCAGGTCTTGGTCACACAGTTGACTTATAATGATCAAGTTAGAAGTAAAACCTTCTGCGAGCAAGCCATCATTAAGACAAGGAAGACCAGGACAAACCATTATGCTTATGCCCTTTATTCTTCCCTTTGCTCTATCACGAAAACTAACATAACTATTGGAATAGGATTTCAACTCCTAAAGATATGTATTTCTACAGTCATGTGTCTGGAACACCCACTATCAAAATATCAATCTTCTCTTGAGGAAAATTTTAGAGATATGTGAGCTATAACACTATTGACAACTGCTTTGGGTTTCCATTCCTTTTTTTTTCTTGAACCTTCTTGCCATCTTTTCTCTTTAGTCAAGGTTGTCTATAGGACTGAGGGTAACCATACAACTTCTAACAATAAGGCCATATATGTCCAGATCTACCATAGTGGTGACATATCTTTGTATAGTTCTTGTAACCTTTGTGTTAAGGGTCAACATGTAGAGCACGAAGCTGAGACATGTGGTCTGTCATCTGAAATTCAGTCTTCTTCTCAGGAAGGACAAACTTCTTATAGGGGATTTTTATTTTCTAGCTCTGCTGGATTCAAAACATATTTTCTTCATACTTCTGGACATCTTTCCAACTCCCAATATCTCATCTAGCATATTTGAACCATTTTTCAACACATGCACAAATTTTGCCATATTTTCAAGTTTGAAATTTAGTAAAGCTACTTCTTCTTCTAGACATGTGATGGTTAAGACAAGCTTATCCTTTTCCTTTTGAAACACACATATGGTTTTCTTCTGATTCTCCAATGTTACGAAAACTCCCCCCCCCCCCCCCCCCTTGATGTACAAAAGCTTGTATGTTGTAGCTAGCTCTTCATCAGTCTTGTCTTCATCACTAGACACACTCTTAAATTCAAATTTTTCAATGAAATCCATTACAGAATTAGCAGATTCACTATCAGAATTAGAATCAGACCAAGTAATAGATGTCGCAACCTGCGAAAAATATAGATGCGAAAAAACAACCGGCGAAGAAAAGAAATGACAGAAGAGTCGCCACCGTGCGTTATTTATCCCAAAGGAGGGAAAGGAAACGCTCGAAGAAAACCTGGAGAAAGGAAAGGAAAAGACAAGGTCTCGCAACCAAATCTTGGGTTCGGGAGTCGATTATGCGAAGGGAAGGTATTAGCACCCCTACGTATCCGTAGTACTCTACAGGATCCACTCTTATTGTTCTTGTCAAAAGGGTGTGTGTTTATCTAATGTACTATTTACTAAAAGGAAAGTTAAAAGAAAATGACTCGCACGGATGTCGCATCCACTGCATACGTGTCTCATCTGAATATGAGAATCAGAGTCTTCGTAGCTCGACTACCTATGGGCTAGAGAGAAGTGTGCTCGCTAAGACATCGCGTCTTATGCCTACGTATCTCATCTGGAATGAGAATCAGAGCAAAACGTAGTTCAGCTAACTACGGGAACGAGGGTCTCGATTGCAACTAGGGCAAGAGAAAGGACAGGTCTCGATCGCAACGAGGGCGAGAGAAAAGAATCGCAACGAGGGCGAAAGCAAACAAGGATTAGTTGTTAGTTGTCAATCAAAAACTCGGCAAGACATCGCATCTCGTGCCTACGTATCTCATCTGGAATGAGAATCAGAGTTGTCGTAGTTCAACTACATAGGGGTCAAGGATTGCCATCTGAACATGGACTTACAAAGGAGGACACCAGTTGTGTCAAAGGAAGGTGGGCAATGTGTTCACGTCCTAGCAGCAGGTGTCGCAGCTTGCTGAATCGAGTCTTAGGCAGTTACCTCTTTGCAATAGAACGGAGTGACATGCCACAGGATCGGAGACGCACGAAAGGTCTAAAAATGGGGAAGCTCTGCCCTAGAGTTGTCATGCAATGTGGACCTATGTGTTAGGATTTACAAATGGGAACATCTACCTAATGTTAGCATGCAAAGAATGAGGGAATTTTACCTATGTTATCATACAAAAGAATAAGGGATTCTACCTATGTTATCATACAAAAGAATAAGGGAATTCTACCTATGTTATCATACAAAGGGTTCTACCTAATGGGTGCTACCTAAACGGAACAAAAGTCGACAGGTGGAGCAAAGAGAGGAACCATGGGGTAAAGGGTAGATGGTGATGCCTGAGGCAATCAACTTACAGGTGGTAGATGGCGATGCCTGAAGCAATCGACTTACAAGAGAAATGGCGATGCATGAAGCAATCGACTTACGAAAGGATGGATGAATACGTGCTGGTTCTGTTAAGTTTTGAAAATGATTACTTGACGTTGGATTGAGGTTTTGATCTTGTTTTGAAATGGTTATCGGGTGTTCGTTTTAATTCTTGTATTAACAGATGAATAAAGAATGAAAGAATAAGCATTATACACTTCATGGGAGAGGGGTACATTTGTTATGAATGGGGATTGTTCATGGCAATCAAACAATAAAAATATATGCCTTATACATGATACAAGTAGGCAACAACTATCAATCAATAGGATTTATAAACAAGTATATGATCAAATCAAATAATCAAAGAATGAAATGAAGGAGCATCAGACAATGCATGAGAAGTATAAACATGTTAAGCAATCAAACAATAGAAGCATGGATGAAAGAAACAAGTATAAAAAATATCAGATGAATCGGATAGGTGAAACTATGCACACAAAGGATCACTGAATAATTTAATCGGGAAATGATGCAAGGATCAAATAAAATCAAGAAAAAGGCCTCTAATACATGGCATATGAGATGAACAAGGGAGGATCAAAAGATCTCTTCAATTGCCTAAAGCAATCCCTAAGTCAAACATCAATCATAGAAAAGTCAATTGTAAAGTCAAGTCAACTTAAAAATTATCAAATAAATAGTAAATTATCAATAAAATTATGAAAAATTAAACTAAGTAAGGTGGGGTCAGGATATCATCATCCCCCAAAAAGATTTTAAAAATAATGAGTATTGGTATGTAAATTAATTGAAATAAAACAGAAGTCAAGTGAAAAGTCAACCAAGCAAACTAGGTCAAAAATAAATCCAAAATAAATTGAAAATGGGAAATAAAATTCCAAGAAAATGTCAGGTTGACCATGAGACATTGGTCAACCCTCATCCCAAAAATCAGAACCTAAAAATAATTTTAAGCTATGAAAATAAAATTAATAAAAACAAGTGTTTCAAAATGAACCATTTAGAATAAACAATTAAAATGAAATATTAACATTAAATAAATATGAAAATAAAAATTAAAATAAATTAAATAAGACAATAAGGTAAGTAAAAAATATTTTTTGACATTTTTATGAATAAATAAAGTATTTTTTATTAATTAAAACAAGACAGAAAATTAAAATAAGAATTAAAACAAAAAAAAAGAAAGTAAATATGAATTGGCAATGGGCCAGGCGAGTGGTGGAAAAAGAAATTGGTGCTGAGGCCCAATCCAGCATGAATAAGGAGCGTGACACAAAAAATAAACGTTCATTTTGTTAAAGTCATGTAGAAATTGTGCATCGATCGGTCATGCCAATTTTTAAGTCGCTAGAGGACAAAAGAAGGCGGACGGACGAGATTAGAAGCCAGACGCGGAATCAGACGGTCACGAAGACGAAACGTCTCACCTTCATGCAAAGCAAACCCTAGTCCCATGCAAAATGCAGCAAAACGCGAAAAAAACGCAGCAAATTCTTTCAATCTTCCAACCAACATTTCTCACGCCATGGTTCACCAAATGAGATGAAGTAAAAAGCAAAGTTCTAGTATGGAACGAGTAGAACACAATGGTGTCTTGTTTCGATGAAAATAATGGCCTTAACATGAAGAAAAATGAACAACAAGGTGGCCTCATGCACACGGATTCCACAGAAATTTTACAACACAAACTCAAGCTTAATGACAATGTCTCATGTTGAAGGGTTCATAAGCATGCATAGCACATTTTTAACATAGGAAACTACATGAAACAAGCATGGTATGGCATGAAAAAAAAAGTAATGAACAAATTAAGCATAAGATAAACATGGATATATGGTCATGGAAGATGGAATAGAGGGCTTACCTAGTGGAAAACAGTCCACTGCTTCTTGATAGTGGAGGAAAGGAGGAAGAAAAAAGCTATTTCAATGGTGCTGCAAACTTGAGGAATGGAAAATGAAAGTGAAAGCCAGCCTTTCCCTTGCTCGAAAATAGTAGCAGCCTCCCCTCTGATTAGGGTTTTGATGTCTTAAATATGTAGGTCTAATGTGGCTAATGGGCTTGCACATGTGTGGTTTGGTTCATGAACAAAAGGTGCAAAAGTGAGGTGTGAAAGGAAATTCTAATTGTGGAAAAACTTAAGTGAGTTGACAACAAAAGTACATGGCCAAATGAGGAAATGCAAGGGCTGGCCGATATTGTGGTCTGACTGGTTTGGCTTGTGCAGCACAAAAACAGTCCAACAGGGTGACTTTGTGACCTTGTATCTTGATGTATACATGACCAAATGGCAAGGCAATGCAAACAGTAGGAAGAGGGCATGGAGCTTAACATCTTTCATGTTGAACACAAGTTGAAATGGTGAATGGAAAAAGGTGAAAAATAGCCTTAAAGTTCAGGTTCCATAACTGCAAAATGGTTGGGCCAGTTTGGCCTAAATGCTGCCTAAAAATTCAGTTCATGATGCCAACTTTAGATGAGTGCATCTCCCAAACCAATGATCCAAATGAGATGATTCCAAAAGTATGTGAAAGAGGACATAGAAAGGTACAATTGTCATGAAGAAAGTATTTTCAAAAGATGCCTTGAAGTGCAAGAAAACTGGCCCATAAGTCTTGACAAATTTTGCATATTTTGGACTTAGAAAATTTTCTAAGTGTCCTAAAATAATGTCGCACTTTGACCAAGCATAACTTTCTCAATTTTAATACAAATGAAACAAACTTTATATCTATAGAAAGCTTGGAACAAGAGGAACAACTTTCATGTTGGAGAAATTCTCAAATGGAGCTTGCATCTTGATGGAAAATGGGCTTAAAGTGGGGCAACAACCATAAAAACTTGCCCTAAATGGAAAGTCAACTATTTCCAAATTTAGTAACTTTTCCAACTCCTGATTAAATGATGAATCCATGATCCAACCTTGATCAAATTTCATATGTAGGCTCCCTTAGGCATGAATTTTGAGATTCCACTTTCAAAATGTCAGGAGTTGACTTTTCTGGCCCCACAGTTGACTTTTCCCAAACTGTCTGATTCCCGATTCCATTGATCAATTGAAGCACCTCTGGCTCAAATAAAGAGCTGATTTTTTGTATGTAGACCCTTGTGGACATATGGAGGGCCATGGAAAAGAGTTTCACCCAAGGAATCAGAAATAAACCGATTTTATACCAAACCCTAGTTTTAGGGCAAAATGATCAGAAAATGATTGCACTGATTGCCAATGGATCTTTCTGAGATAAATGTGAGTCTTCCTAGACCAAGATGCCTCTCCAATCATGACATGAATGAGCCCCTCTACTTCCAATCAAACATTGCATGTTGCAGATAGCCATGAAACCCTAGTTTCCTGATTAAATCCAGATGCACACTCTGAGAGCTCTGAATCTCCCACTGATGAACTAAGGACCATAATAAGACATATGGAACCCCTTGAGACCCTTGAGACTTGTATACATAGAAAATGAATTCCAATTCTCAACCTTGCTTGGTGTGGGCTCCTTCTGTTAAGGAGTGACCAATCAAACCCTGATTTCCAAAGTTACTGATGCAGTATGCAATGAGTATGACCTAGTATGATGATAATGCAATGTGAAACATAATCCCATGCCTCCATGAAAAATGAAGAGGGTAATTTTTTGGGTATTACAATAGATAATCCCTTTTTCTGCTTCTTGAGAAAATTAAGGCATCCATCTTTGATATGATCAAAGCCTTCTCATTCAAAACATCTAACTCCTTTGCCTTTGTCTTCTTCTATGCCCTTGCTCTGGGGACCAATGTCGGACCTAATGTCTTGCCCCTTTTTACTCTATTTTCTGTCCATCTTCTTCAAAACTTTGTTGAACTTTCTACCAACAAAAGTTATAGCATATGAAAATCTTTCTTCAGTTATCACCTTGATCTTCCTTTTTTGGAGTATTGGATACAAAAGCTACACCTTTGTTCTTCTTTTTTAACCTACCATTTATAGAAACTTCAAAGGTTTGAAGAGAGCCAATGAGTTTATCAACCTTCAATGTGCTTAAGTCTTGGGCTTCTTCAATACTTGTTACCTTCATGTCAAAATTCTAAGGCAATGATCTAAGGATCTTTCTAACCAGTTTTTCTTATGAGATTTTTTCTGCCATAGAAAAAGAATTATTGGCTATATAATGCAGACAAATGTTGAATTCAAACATGGATTCATCTTCAAGCATCCGTAGATTTTCAAACTTAGTTGTGAGGAGTTGTAACCTTGATATCCTAACCTTAGATGTACCTTCATGAGCAATATTGAGAACCTCCCAAGCTTCTTTAGCTTCAATATAAAAGTTGATTAATCTGAACATGTTTTTATCAACACCATTGAATATAGCAATCAAGGCTTTATCGTTTCCAAGAGCTTCATCATCTTTATCTTTGGACCAATCAGCTTCAGGATTTAAGCCTGTTGAACCATCTTGACAAGTGATCATAGGATGTTTCCAAACTTTAACCACGACCTTCCAAGTTTTGTTGTCAATGGATTTGAGAAAGCAACCATCTTTACTTTACAATAGTTATAATTTGTGCTATCCAAAACAGGTGACCTGTTGACTGAAACTCCATACTTAGTGTTGTCCCTTTGAATAGAAAATATCTTCCCTGAAGCTCACCTAAATAGAACAGGGTGCCTACTTTAATGCCAATTGTAATTTTGTTTTTGAGGGGACAGATGTTAGACACGATGTCGGAACAACTGGTCCAACTTGTGAAACCAGTATGACAATAATATAACAACAACAATAACACAATGCAGAAAGCAATAATATAATACAAGAGATTGGTAACCCAGTTAGGTGCAAACAACACCTATGCCTGAGGGTATTCTACCAAAGAAAGGAAATCAACTACTTCAAATTAGTACAATTAGTCTTATAGGAACATGAACCCCATGATGTTCAACGCCTCTTCCTAATCATAATGACTTTCTATTTAAGACTCACCCTAAATATGAGAACCTCTCCCACTTTCTCTCAATCACTTACCCCTAGTGATTAAATTCAATAACAACTTTATTGATTGTTGAATTTACAACTCAACTAAGACAAATCAACGACTATGCCAAGTTATTGAAACCTAGTATGGTGTACAAAAACTATATCCAACACTAACCCTTATGATATGAGTGATATCATTAGCTTGGAATACAAAAAAAAGACTTAAAACCCCTAGGCACTAAGAACATAATCTAGCGCACAAACCCTCCGTCAAACATGATAATTGAGTCTCCTTATATAGAAATGTATTCTGGGATTTTCTCTTTGGATATCTGAATTAATTTCGTCCAAAATAATAGCTGAATCTTGTTGGATTTGAAATGCTACATAAAAATCTCCAAAAGATATGATTTGTTATAATTCAAATTCAAATTTAAATCTGATTTGATCTTCAACAGTTGTCAAACAATCAAACAAACATTGCTAAATAATCTACAAAAAATATGATTGAATCTCAGTAAAAAAAATTGCACCTAACAACATCCATCATGGCATGCTGACCAGGGCCATATGTTATACTGCACACATGATGGAACATCGTGTTTCACATGTAGCACTAGAATATCCAGATTAATTATTCTTCATAAAATATAAATCTTCTTTGTTGAGTGAATCTTGTATTAGATAATTTTGAACCAAAATTGCAATATCATCTATATGTTGTCAGAGACCAAATGTTACAGCAAATATGTTAGAACACCGTGTTCCACATGTGTCCCTTATGCACCAAAAACAACTTGAACTTATGCCACGTTGTTTTGTATGATGCAACCAATCCAAAAGGAATAACATTCTTTCTTGACAAAAATAATCAAGCAAGGAAACCTCTTCTGACCAGTAACACCAAAAGTCAGAACAACAGATGCATGACAAATATGATCGGCTAATTCAAACAATTTACCTCGGCGGGTCTCGTCAAGGAGTCCCAAGAAATAAGAATAATCGTTGTTAGAAATCGAGGAACAAAATTCACCACCTGTCCTCGGACCTGGATGTGCCAATTATACCAGGTTGACATACCTCTCTACAGAGGAAGATTCCCCCGTGGATCTAAACCATCAGGGGCGTTTGAGAGGAGGAACCTCATGTCTGACCTCCTTTGACTCAGGGATATGAGATAACATTTTCTCCATTTCTTGATATGGAAAAAGGGAATGTTCTACCACCAAAGTGTGACCAGGGGAGGCCAGATTCACATCCATGGCAATTTGGAGGACTAGTTGTGTGACTTGTCTAACAACTAGAGCATATGGAGTGCCATAAAGTGTACCCAAAGAATAAACCTTACACACAAAGGGCGTTCTCAGGATTCCATCCAAAATAGACGCTCGAGCCTCTTTCTTCAATCACCACATGGAATCTTCACTCTTCATATGTCTATATGAGATGAGAATATTAAGAAATGTAAGTGAAAGGAAAAAGAAAGACGGAACTATAGTATCGCTTACTGAAGATCTTATTCCTCTCTTATTTAGATTTGGCACCCACAATCCAGTGAGTTAGAATTCACCTATTTAGCCGGATCTTAGAAGCAAGGTCAAGGAAAACTATCACGCCTACATAGCTAAGCTCTTGGCAAAAAGACACTAGTTGACCTTTCAGGTATCATTCTTCCTCTGACAAATCTTCTTCCTTGTAACGACACATCCCGACTCCAGTAAAGAAATGACTCTAAGTCTAATATTTATGAAAAAATTTCATACATGAAAAAGTAGGATTATGATCTAGTTTACAAATCTTAGAATGAGCTTCCTAATTAAGGCGAACCACCAAGAAAAAGCGATCAATAAAGTTTTCACACTATCAGAATAGGGCTCAAAATATTTGGTGTTATGTGGCAGGGAGATTATGCCTAAATCATATGTGAACAACTTTGCATTTTGAAGAGGTGAAAGAATAATTTCATCATTAGCTTGCTGCCTTTATATTCACACCAATGTTGGAATACCATGACGAACACCCAACTCAGAGGGTGAAATTGTGAGGGGAAATAAGCAGGTGATTTCAAACTCAATAAAAGGAAAAGGATAACCAATAAGGGAGAAAAACATTCATGAAATGGGATGCCACACACACCATATTAACCACATACCCTTTGACCTTCATCTGGAGAAAGGAAGCCCCAATCCTCAGGCAGACCCATATCAGCCATAGGCTGAGCGAAAATATCACTACAAGCAAAGGCAGAAACAACACCTGATATATTTGAACTTTCCCAGACTCCTTAAATGTCCCTATCAACCTTCCTAGCTGGCACAAAGGAAACTACCATGTTTGCAAGAATCAAAGAATAAATACATGAATCATTAGGTAGGGCTAATGAATTTGAAACACTAAGAAACCCTAAAAATGACGGTAGGGAGAAGAAAGCGAAAAGCTCAGATGCCAAAACCTAGAAACCCGAGTATAATTCGAACACATGAGAAATTGAACCGACAAGAAGAATTTTTCGGTTAGTAGTTCATTCTTCACACCAAGAGAATCACCAGAGCAAAGACAAGAAGGGACAAAACTTCTTAAGAAAGTCAATAAGTAGTCAACAAAAAGTGTAAAACACTTTAGAAAGCTATCATATCTATTTAAATGATTGATGGCCTCATGATCATTCCCCACTACCAACGGTTATGATTTCCATATGATTGTTAGATTGACACTCTAACACCCCTAATGTAATCATGTGGTTGGCTAACGAGGATAGAAAGCATGTGTCAGTCGTTCTCCACTTCTTAAAGTGCCATGTATGAATGTTGTCCTAAAATTGTCTCTTTCCGAGAACATTGACGTCTCATCAGACCTCTCTCCATGATGAATTTATGGATGTGTGAGGGAAAATACTTAAAAACTCTTACCTTTCTTGACAAAAGACAAGGGTTTAGGGGCAACCGTTATGGACCGTTCATAGAGGCCTAATAGAGCATAAAGCCCAATACCCGAAGAATAAAAACTGTGAAGAAAATGTATAGCTACAATGCTAAACCTTCTGGCATTATCCCAATTTAGAACATATTCTACACCAACAAGTCTATCCTGCGATCATTCGCACTTCAAACTCATCTTTGTATTTCAATTATTAACAAACTCTCTTAGTTAAAGGAAGTTAGGGCGTCATGTCTAGGTATAATATTCACTCCCATTTGAAATTTTACTATTTATTTTCCTCACAAACTTGAATATTAAAGTGTTATCCTTGCAAGTTAGCCTTGTCCACCACATCGAAACTCAGCTCCACCGTGATGCAATAATCAATTCTCTTTGATCACCATTTCATTCTCGAATAGAATAACCCCACAGGTCACAGAAAGGCGAGAAAACGACTCTAAAGAACCACAACACAAACTATAAGAACTATCATTAAGATCTAGTAAGACACGCCTCTTAAAATGCTCTATTTCCTATAGATAGAGATACCTTTGGGAGTTTTTTTTTAAAAAACAACCAACTTAAAAGGAGTTTTCAATATAAACTATCCTTACTATTCAACTTTAAAGAGTAAAAAATCCCAATAATCTAATATTTAACTTTAAAAATTTCTAATAAAATCAATTTTGAATTTTTCTAGTCAACTATACTTTAACTTAAATTTATTAACAATCTAATAATTTAATTAATCTCTTTCTTATATTATAAAATTCAATATTCAATAATTTTTTTTACTATTAAATTAATTAAATTAATGGATACAATATTATCTTTTAAAAATAAATAAGTAAAATATCGCGGATTCAAAAATATATTTCTACTCAACGAAATTTAAAACTAATTTTGTTACTTATATTATTTTAGGTAGGTGAGTTTATTTAATATATTAATAAATTACTACTATTTGATTAAAAAATTGATATAAATTTTCAAGTTAACATATTTGTCCTTTTTGGGCAAGTTTTTAAAACCTTAAACCCCACCCTCACTTCAATTGATAAACACAATACACTTCAACAACTCTACAAATATTTCTTTTTTATTCATTTCCATTAAGCCTCCAACTCAGACCCTTTCCACTTTTTTTTCTGAGTAACTCTTTCATTTCAAAACATTCTCTCTTAATTCAACTAAAACTTTCATTCATCAACCTAGTCGTTGCTCATTCAATTTCCGCGTACCCTAAAAAGACAGCCCAAAAAGTGTCAAATTCAGAATCAGGAATTGTAAAAATATGATTTTTACTTCATCGGTTTGTTCTTCTGCTGATTCGGTATGTGGGTTTTTGTTATTGTTGTTCTTTTTTATGGCTTTTTAGATTTGGCTTTGTGGGTTGTTTAGTTTTGTTGATCATGGGTTTTGTTTTGTAGAATTTTTTGCAGCTGAATTGTTTGTTCTTTTGCTTCTGTGGATTTTTTTTCAGTGTTTTGATATGTTAATTAATTACTAGTTAAATAGTTTGATGAACAATATGTTAGTTTTGATGGATTTGGCTTGGTGGGTTGTTGGGTTTTGTGGATTATGGGGTTTGGTTTTGAGTAGAGTCTTGTTGCTGAATTGTGCGTGTGTTTGGTTCTGCGATGAAAATAATTGATCTTTAATGAATTGATTCTAGTTAAAAATGAGTGGAAGGGAAAGTGATTTATGATTGGATAAATTTATGTATAAGTGAGTTGAATAGGAAATTTCAATTTCAATGTAAAAATCATGATTAAACTCAAAAGTTACGAATTCTAGTTTCAAGTAGAATCATTTCTGGAGGCAGAATCAATTCTACTTTAGAAGAACCAAACACCTCAAAATCATTCCAAAATCAATTAAAATGTGCAATTTGTTCGGAAGTTTGATATATCTTCAAAGGAACTTGATATATCACTTAGTGTCTTAAATTTTGATTTTATGTCATGTATATCTTGATGAAGTTTTGAGTTGACATTAAATTGTGCTAACTTTGTGACATTGTGTCTGTGTGCTGTAGTATTAGTCCTTTGCAAGATGATTTCATTGTTTGATTATCAAGAGAAATCGAAGAATGGTTCGTCAATCTAATTTGGTTATCATTGGTGTCTCTGTTGGTTTGGCCCTTGGAGTTCTGATTTCTTGCCTCATATTTTTCGGCATAAGGTGGTGCAAGAAGCGTTCTCATATTACACGATCTGCGAATGAGCCTAGTTTAACAACTCTCCCGATACGAACAAATGGAGTTGAAGCAAGTACCGACTTTAGTGCATCGATCACTAGTTCCGTAACCACATCAAGGTCAGAAAATCTACCGAGAAATTCCAATTTCTCTTGGTGGAATCATCAAAACAAAGACCGGTTTGCTTCAGCATCAGGCATTCTAAAATATTCGTACAAGTATGTACATTTTGCTCTTGACCATGATGTTAAATACTTTTTTCTTATTTTCATATTGTTCTGGTAATGGATAACTACAATTAAATGACAATCTTTCAATTTCAGCTATTGATATCAAAATATCTTAATTATTTATCTGTGAAATTGGAAGTTCATATAGTTCTTTTATAAAGAAGAAACATATTAATTTCGACATTCACATTAACGTTAGTAATGGTATACCTGACACTTTACATAACAGAGAACTTCAAAAAGCCACACAAAATTTCACAACTACCTTGGGAGAAGGATCATTTGGCACGGTTTATAAAGCGACAATGCCTACAGGAGAGGTGATAGCTGTGAAAGTGCTAGCACACAATTCCAAACAAGGGGAGAGAGAATTCCAAACAGAGGTATTGGCAAATATCTATTATAATACTTGGTTTGTTGGACATAGTATTTATCTCTGATTTTGTAATCTTTAGATATATTGATATAGTACTATAAAATGATTCTTTGCTTTATTTTGATTGAGAGACTCATACCGATTAAGCTTTTAAGGACAAGAAATCCAACAGTGGCAATCATATTAGTGTTGTCAAATAGTAGTTATAGCATAGTAAAATTTGACCAAATTGCTATTGTTTTGCGATATGCTATTCGGTACAAAGTGTTGTCAAATAGTAGTTATAGCGACACTATAGCATAGAAGAATATAACAAACCACTCTGTTCGCAATTGACAACACTAATTCCTAATTAGTGACATTAGTTATAATTTGAGAAACTCAAAGAACGGGCTCTCTATAAAGGACAGAGCATTTGTTGGACTTATGATTTGACGAAACATTGTTCCAGGTGTCTCTGCTAGGAAGACTACATCACAGGAATCTTGTGAATCTGCTTGGATATTGTGTAGATAAAGGACAGCACATACTGGTTTATCAGTTCATGAGCAATGGAAGTTTAGCAAGTATTTTATATGGTAAGAGGAAGATCATTCTTTTCCATTATGAGTTTGTGTTTCTTCCAATGTTTTAAAAACCGAACCGGAAATCATACCTACGAGACCTTCGGATCATGGTTCAACTGCTTTAAATCACTCGAACCAGGGCAAAACTGCAGTCGAACTGCTCAAATAACCGAACTGTAGACAATGTCGGTTCATGGTTCAACCAGTTGAATAGCCTGGTTCGGTTTTTAAAACATTGGTTCTCCCACCCCCCCTTCTAGTACGACATTCGTTTGTTGAGAGGTGCATGATTATTTCATTCCATAGACAGACACATGTTACATCTTTACATGTTTTTAGTAGTCACGTAATCATTAAACCTTTTCTTTTTTAGTCTGAGTTAATTCTCAACTGAAAATAATCTGCGAATATTTCTAGGTGAAGAACAGAAGTTAAGTTGGGATGAAAGGATGCAAGTTGCTCTTGATATTTCACATGGAATAGAGTATCTTCATGAAGGAGTATGTATGTTCCTTGATACATTTTCCGTTGTGCTATGTGAAAACGTGTTCTGATTAAACGTGAATTTGCATGGAACAGGCAGTCCCACCCGTCATACATCGTGATTTGAAGTCTCCCAACATATTGCTAGATGACACGATGAGAGCTAAGGTAATGTTGCCTGTACAAGTTTTTTTTTTTTTTGATAATATCATCATTCCTGAATAATTTTCCTAAATTTGTTGAGACATAACAAATGATTGATTTTAATGGCATTAATTATCGTCTTCTTTTATCCAATATACCACTTAACTTCAAAATTTCTTAAGCAGGTTGCTGATTTTGGTCTCTCAAAGGAAGAGATCTTCGACGGCCGAAATTCAGGTCTTAAAGGTACATATGGCTACATGGACCCGGCATACATTTCCACAAACAAGTTAACAACCAAGAGTGACATATACAGTTTTGGTATCATACTTTTTGAGCTCATCACAGCCATCCATCCGCATCAAAATTTGTTGGAATATGTTAACCTTGTAAGTCACTATTTGCTCTTGCAAAGAGCTCCTTCATCTTGAATTAGAGAAATAGTTTTTCTACAACCAAAGTTAGACAACTTCCGTGACAACTTATCAAGTAGTTAATGCATTTTAAATAGGAGGTTAATTACGTTTAGTATAGGATTAATAGAATAAGGTATAAATCTCATTAACCAGCAATGTACCTTAATTAACCACAAATTTGAACCTGAAAGTTATGGTTAATCATGTTCAAATTTGTGATTGATGAAAGTTGCATAAACGGTTAATGAGTTTTGACACCTGATATATCCATTAACCATCTACTGAACTTAATTAACCATAATTTTGAATTGCGTTAACCACTTAAAAAATAACCGGGAAAATTGTCTTAAATTTCTTGGTATGAATCTTCTTATATAGGCTTAAAGATTTCTTTCTGATTTTGCTTGTTTGTCTTTTACTTCAAGGCTGCAATGGAACATGATGGTATAGATGAGATACTTGACAAGCAACTTGTTGGAAAATGCAATGTTGTAGAAGTGAGGCAACTTGCTAAAATTGCACACAAATGCTTACAAAAATCACCAAAGAAAAGACCCTCCATAAGTGAAGTTTCACAAAGCATATCAAGAATAAAGCAAAGGAGATTGCGCCATGTTATGGAAGATAACTTGTCATTTGCACATAGTAATAACTTTTCAAGAACTTCGAGTCGATTAGACGATCGACAAGTTGAATTAAGTAGGATAGTTACCATGACCATCAAAGAAACTGTATGAACTGAATTACTCCAATATAAGGTGAAGTTGAAAAGTCAATTCTTTGTTGTAGTCCACAAGGGACCATGGGAAGTTTACATCTAATCTAGTGAAACTACTACTGCAAAACTGAAAATCGATGTCACAACTTAATGTCATTATACTCACCTATATCAAAAGAGAAAGACATTTGATTTATATTATTCTTTTCATGGATAATGAGGGGATTAGGTTGATATGATCTCATGATTTCAAGAATCAAATTAGGTGATTACTCAAATAATCACCTCTTTCAGCATAGGGACCATTGTTAAAGAATATATAAATAGTAAAAATTTAATATCCTTGAGGTTCATTTTGATTCTTAATTTAAAAAAAAAATTATATTAGAACTTAAAAATCAATTACTAAATTAATTGTTAATTAAAAATATATAATAAAAAATTAAAAAAAATTATATCGATCTCTTAACTCTTTAAAATAAATGTTAGAACTTAAAAATCAATTACTAAATTAATTGTTAATTAAAAACAAATAATTAAAATAATACATAATATTATTTTTTTAGTTAAATGATCAAAATAAATTTCGAACATTAAATACGGGACAAAAAGGTATTAAGGTATTAATGCAATAGTAATCAATTATAGTAAAGTGAATAAAATCTAAGATTCTTCGACACTTCTTAAATGGTGACTATGTCAACTCCCTACATTGGAGATGTCACCTTATAGCACAACATGCTAATAAAAAAAAAAGACATAAATCAAAATTGGAGTTGGTTGGAGATAGACGGCTTAACATGCACTTCTTGTCATTTGCATCAACAAAATAGTTTTTTTTTTGTTTAAAATAAAAAATACATTAAAATATTTATTCATTCTTGAACTAATAAAATGTAATATCATAAAAAAAAATCTAATATATACATGTGATAAGTTCAACCTATTTACAATAAAACAAAAACAAAAACAAAAAACTCTTAATCCACTACACTTCAATGAATATTGTCAAAACAAAACTACACTTCAATGAAATTTTAACATACTGTTTGACATATAAGTTACCAGTCAAAGGGAAAGGGAAGATGAAGTCTAAAATGAAATATCTGGTTGGCATTGCTTTCCCTTTCTTCACACACATCTGTTTGCTACAAATGTAGTGATAATAATGCACAAAATGAACAAAAGTATCAGCTTTTGGACTTGTTTGTAGACATTCTTTAACTACAAATTAACTTGCTCCATTATTCAGTTTCTTCAAGCTCGTTCTAGGAGTCTTCATTGAGCAGGAAGTTTTGCTTTTTACTCCACAAAATGACGAAGATGTTTCATTCAGTGAAACAAAATGTTCTCGAGTTTTTTGTCAGACTCCACTATTGTTTTTTCCTTGGCCTGGAAATGTATAACGCAACAGGCAGCTCTTCATTGAATCTGCATTACAATGAACTCTTACTTCTAAACATTTCGAGTAATAAGCTAAGCACGTGTTGGTTTTTGCCCGATATAATGTTGAACGCTCGATAGGGCTACAGCTACTATCTGCAGGTTCTGCTTGAACTCACAATAACTGTTGCGTTGCAGTGAAAACAAACACATTGCAACAGTTTTAAGTTTTTTTGTAAAGCACCTCAGCAGATGCTCCATTTCTCTATCAACAAATAAGCAGGAGTTAAATTAGATTGATGCTCCTCCCTAGGTAAACAAACTGACATAAGATTAAAACTGTAAATTTTTTGCAACCTTCAATATTAGATAATGCACTGATATTTCCATCTCAAAAAAACAAATTGATAACAATACTTTTATACTTAAGATTCTGTAGAAAATCAACAAGAAGGTGAAAAACTTATTGCAAATAAGAAACAAGAAACTTGCGCATCAATAACACATTAACATGTGACTGTTTGTCCTCATAATAATTTTTAATTATACCAGAGACTGGTGATGTCTAATTATAAGATCATGAAAGTGCAGACATAAAACAGAAACTTACAATGGGGGCGTGTCCTTTCAGTTATTGAGCAACAAACAACTTCAAGAGTAGTTTTCTGATGAACCGCTGCTCAGAAACTACACAGAGATCGCAGATCATACGATTCTACATTTAACCACTGCAATTCCATCCAATTTCGTCATAAACCAATTTTCAGGGAAAGCAAAGTCACATAATCATGTTGTAGGAATAAAAACACGATTCTGATTCCCATGACGTTAACAACATTATCAAGATTGTGTTCAACATATGAGTGCTTTGACTTCACCAAACTTCCATAGCTTGCTGGTTCATGTATTATTCCCAAAAGATTAATACGTTTTTCTGTACAAGTCAAACTGCAATTTCCCGCCTCTTGTAACCTTCAAGGAAGCTGCGCCATATATTTGCATTTGGCGGAAAAGGCATGCTTGCCATGACTTCTTCAGCTTCCTTTATTTGTCCATTTTTAGCAAGGAGATCTACTATGCAAAGGTAATGATCGTGTTCTGGTTGAATCCCATAAATGGTTTCCATCTGCTTAAAAAATTCCATTCCTTCGCTCACTAATCCACCGTATCTGCAGGAAGAAAGCACTGCTCTGAGAGCTAATGCGTCAGGCTTAAATCCCATCAATACCATGTTGTGGAATATCTTTACTGCCCCGCGAGCATAACCGTTTAACCCGAGGGCAGAAATTAAAGCTGTCCATGTAATAACATTTCTGTCCGTAATTTCTTCAAAAACTTTCACTGAATTTTCAGTGTTTCCACACTTTCCATACATATCAATTAGTACATTGCCCAAAAAAGTGTCACAACTATTAGTCTTCACAATAAGACCATGAAGAGAACTTCCCCAATCAAAACTGCAAAGCTTGGTGCACACACATAATACAGTCATAAAGGTGTATTTGTCTGGACGGATGTGTGCGGAACGCATACACTTGAAAAGTTCAATAACCTCATTATAATTATTGCTCCGAGCACAGGCTGAAATGACAATGTTCCAAGATACAACACCAGGCCTTTCTAATAAAGAAAGCAACTTCATTGATTCATTGTACTGACCTGTTCGGTTATAGATTCCAGCAATGATGTTAGATGGAATTACAGGAAGTGGGCTATTAAACTCTTGGATAAACGAAAGTGCTTCATTTA